>NC_056732.1:1828828777-1828831277 GCF_019279795.1 Protopterus annectens | reverse complement strand
GCAGGGCAAGATATGCACGAGGCAAGGTAGACAACATCCTTTGACATACAGCTACCTTTTGTTCGAATATGAAACACACCAGACCCATATGGATAAATAAAGATAGGGTCAGTTGAAATATAGGTGCAGAAATTACACCTATTACATGGTGTCATGTAAGGACCTGACAATGAGGTTGGTATATGGAATGCTTTAGGGTAACAGAGTAGCCTTTTAAGATTCTTTTTATTCCTATAAACAAATCTTGGTCGTTCACCTGTTAAATCACTAATGGTAGGGTCCACCGAAAGAATATGCCAATGTTTGGAAAAAATGTCTTTGACAGAACCAACGTCTCTTGTATAGTAAATGGGAAAGGTGACGTTGTTGTTCTCAGCATAGGAACCATCTTTCTTCCCATTGACTCCTATATCAGCTGTATAAATTTCCTTGGCTCCCTGTGAAAAGTAGGGTTTAGCTCTACCTTCCCTGAGACTGTAAATTTCATCCATGCCTTTAGTTATATCCAAGCTGCTGTATCCTCGTTCCATGAGTCTCAAACCCAGATCTTCTAATTCTTTCTCCAAGTCAGTAGTCCCTGGAATATATCGGGACATCCGCATGGATTGTCCTTTAACAATATTATTGTAAACGAAACCTGGGTGCATACTGGAGCGATGAAGTAGCATATTGCTATGGCATGGTTTGCGATACACTCCAGTATTAACCATGCCACCAGGTAATTTATCCACATGGATGTCCAGGAACGGAATACTAGTGTATGACCATTCCATAGTAAATTTCAAGAATGTGTTGGAGGTGTTGATCCATTCAAAGAAATCTTCCAGGCGTTCTAATGTGCCACTCCAAATGAAGAAAAGATCATCTACAAAACGTCTGTAGAATGGTATAAACTCAGTAAATAGTTCATTTTGGAATAGATGGCAGTGCTCCCACTCTGCCATTACCAAGTTGGCATAGCTATTTGCACAAGATGTGCCCATAGCTACACCATCTCGTTGCAAAAACATCTTCTCTTGGAAGCAAAACAAGTTGGAATCCAGAATCATTTCCAGCAAAAAAATGATTAACTCTATATCATAATCTAAAGGCAGTGTGGACCTCCTTAAATAGGCATCAATCATTTCTTTGCCTTTGGTGTTCGGTATAACAGTAAATAGGGATTGTACGTCCATAGTTACCCATATAAGATTCTCAACATCAGGGTGTTCATGGATGTGTTGATATAGATCTAACAGGAACTGTTTAGTATCCCTAAGAATGAAAGGATTGGCATCAACTAGGGGTCTAAGTTGGGATTCTACAAAGATTGATAGAGGTTCAGTTGACCATCCCCTGCCAGCAACAATTGGTCTCATTGGTGGTTGATGTAAATCTTTGTGAATCTTAGGTAGACCTTGAATGATTGGAGTCAGAGGGTAGGGGACATATAAATAGTCAAACAAGGCCTGATCGATAACCCCTTCATTCAATAGTCCAAGGAGTGTGGAATATATGGTATAAATAATGGTATCTACCTCACAATTGGTTATAGAGACATAAAACCTTTCATCAGCCAGCATGTGAAACATATCTCGACTATACCTATCTGCATCAAAAACCACAATACCACCCCCTTTGTCTGCTGGTCGAATAACAATATTGCGATTATGACATAGAGAGCTCAGAGCTCCTCTTTGTCGGTAATTAAGGTTGTGCCTCCTGTTCGTCACCCTTCCCTGTTCCATCTTGTAGATGTCATCTTCCACCAATTTGCTATAAGCAGCAACCAATGGGTGCATGGGGGGGATAAAGGTACTTGGTACTTTAAAAGCAACATCAGGTGAGGAGGTATCTGAATCCTTAAAGAAAATTCTCAGGGACAAATTCCTAATAAATAACTTAAAGTCCTTCAAAGTTTCTTCATACTTGCTGTCCATCGTAGGAATAAAAGTGAGTCCTCTACTCAGAACCTGTATCTCAAATTCATTTAATACATACCCAGATAAATTAAAGACAGTACCTACTGTTTGACCTCCCACATTTTCTTGATGGTCCGATTCGACTGCCTCTCTGGTGATAGTTTCCTCTTGTACCTCCCCTTGTTGCTGGGGTACACCCTCTCTCCACTGGCAAACACTCTGATGGGAAAAGGACACCTGTTTCCCCCCTGTTGTGGAGTGTTCAACCTCTGTGAATCAGTAGTAGCATAATTAGCACCATCATGGACTCTACTGTGTACTGAATTAATTATTTTTCTCCTAACAACTGGTTCTGGACCAGGAGTCTGTATACTATCCCTGGTATTATTATTATTGTTAACAGAAGAATCTACATTGGCAACATCCAGGGGATCCCTGGTGGGAGTTAAAACAACAGGAGCAACATTATCAACGACATCCACAATCACATTCTCTACATTCTTATCAGAGATATCGCCCAAGTCACTAGTGGTCGCAACTGCAACTGTTGGAACACTCCCATTCCCTTTAACAACATTTCTATTAACATTTCTATCAGG
>NC_056732.1:1828711277-1828821277 GCF_019279795.1 Protopterus annectens | reverse complement strand
TCCTTGATTGTCCTCAAATACTGTTACTGGCACATACTTGCACTCTCCATCCATTCCACTCTACATCTGCACAAGATACAAACTCTCCTGTATTGGTGCTACCAGTGCTATGTACTCTGCCTCACATGTAGATAAAGCTACCGTTTGTTGCTTCTTTGATTTCCATGAAATAATAGGCCCGTCCCTATTGAGGCTAAAGCAATAACCTGTTCTACTACGTCTATCGTTTTGATCTGTTGCCCAATCTGTATCACTGTATGCTATAAGCTGAAGTTTCCTTTCACTTTTCTTGTAACACAGCGCTCTCTGTCCAATGTACCTTTTAAGTATCTTAACACGTTTGGCTAGTGTTAAATGAGATTCACTCGGTTGTGACAAATATTGTGAAAGTTTACTTACAACCCAGCTAAGATCAGGTCTCATGCTCGTCATAACATATATCAAACTACCCACAAGCTCACGATATTTCTTGGATCTGTAGATTCACCGTCACATTCAAAGTTAGTTTTTTGTTCGGAAGGGGTACTTCTTACTTTACAATTAGACATACCAAATTTCTCAAGAATTTTCGTAATGTACCTCTTTTGGTTCATCTTTACTTCATCACTATTCGGGGTAAAGTCAATGCCTACAAAATGTCTTAGCTTTCCCAGATCTTTCATTTTAAATTTAGCTTTGAGCGTTTCCTTTACGTCGTTTAGTGATTCACTGTCACTGGCTGCTATAATGAGATCGTCAACCCATATAATTAGAACTGTTTTCTCATTTTCAGCTTGTCTAGTGTATACACAGTGGTCTGCGGGGTTTTGGATAAAACTATTTTCACAAAGATATTCGTGCAAAATTTTGTTCCAGTTACGCCCTGATTGTTTCAATCCATATGATGACTTATTCAGTTTACAAACCAATTTTTCATCATTATTTGATTTCTTTTCAAAAGGGCGGCCAAGATGGTGCAGCGGTTAGTATTGTCACCTCACAGCAACAGATTTCCTGGTTCGATCCTCGGCTGGGGTGCCTTCTGTGCTGAGTCTGCATGGCCTCCCTGTGGTCGTGTGGGTTTCCTCCGGGTGCTCCGGTTTCCTCCCCAAAGACATGTTGTAGGTGGATTGGACACTCTAAATTGGCCCTAGGTGTGAGTGCGTGCGTGTGCCTTCTGTGGAAGGTTGGGCGCCAGGCTGGCAACTCAACACCGTAAAACTCCACTGCCAATCATGAGCGGACATGTGATCTGCTGTGGCGACCCCTAACCGGGAAAAGCCGAAAGAAGAAGATTTGATTTCTTTTCAAAACTTTCAGGTTGCTCCATATACACCTCACAGTCAATAGGGGCATGTACATAGGCCGTTTGTACATCCATCTGGTGCAATTCTAAATCATACTGAGCTGCCATCTGCATTAGACTTCGTACAGATGTCATACTTGCAGTTGGTGCAAATGTTTCATTATAATCTATACCAGCAACTTGACTGTAGCCTTTAGCTACATATCTAGCTTTGTAAGTCTCAGTATTATCTGCATTGTCTTTTACAGTGAAAACCCACCTACCCCCACTGCATTTTTATCTTCTGGCAGTGTGGTGAGTGTAAATGTGTTGTTTTCCTTTAAAGACTTAAGTTCCTCCTTCATAGCTTTGACCCACTTTTCCGAGTTAGATGAAGTCATGGCTTCTTTAAAGCTCTGCGGTGTGTCGCATATTAATCAGTAACAATAGTCAACATTAACTGTCACATAATAGTTGTTTTCAACTTTACACTCAGTCTTTTTTCTCTCTCTCTCTTTTAGAGTTGAGTGTATCCTGCCTTTCCTCTTCTTGCCTTATTTTTGTGTCTCCTTCATTCATTATAGATTCAGTGCGATTCACTTGTATTTCTTTTGTGATTTGACTATTAGCTTTTGATTCTGACTTAACATGCACACTTCTGGTATTAAGATCTTCATCCATCACTTCTGGGTCTGTCTGAATCTGGCATTCAGCTACATTCTTAGTAAAGAACTTGACTAACCTGTGTCTAAGGACCCTTCCTATGTCAGGATAATAGACCAGATATGATGGGCTGTTTTTATCATATCTGACAAAAATCCCCTTATCACATCTTGGGTCTAACTTCTTTTTACCTTGTCAGTATGCATAGCACACTGATCCAAATTCTCTCAACCTTGAAAGATCAAGTTTCTTCCCTGTTAGCATGAAGAATGGGGTCTGCCCCACATGCCTGTTATACCATCTGTTGCGAATAAAACCAGCAGTCATTACTGCATATGCCCACAACTCTTTAGGTAAGTCACTCTCTATCAACATACACCTTGCCATTTTGAATAGTGTTCTCCAGTTTCCTTCTGCTGTCCCATTCTGATGGGGTGAGTAAGGTGCGGATGTTTTGTGTCTTATAACATTTTTACTCAATAGTGACTGAAAGTCTTTCGACATGAACTAAGTGCCATTATCTGATCTGATATACTTTACCTTCCCATAAGGGGCTAAATATGCAATAAACTTTTCAGTCGCCTTGACTGTATCACTCTTGGCTTTCAGAAAGTAGACATATATCACACAGAGTAGTCATCAGTAAATGCTAAAGTGTACTTAAAGCTGTCTTTTGCTACTGGCTCAATTGGGCCTGCCAAATCAGTATGAACTAGTTCAAACACAACTTTTGCTCTTGCATCTGGTTCTCTGTTTCTGCTCTGTACAAATTTCCCTTGCGTACAGGTTTCACAATCTGGGTTAGGTCTCTCAGCTTTACCTTTAATTTTCATTCCTTTTACCATCTTTTCTAATTTTGACACATCTTCAGAATTACAGTGACCAAGCATTTTATGCCATGCCTGAATGTCAGAGATGCATCATAATGTATCTCACTATCGTTTTCTTCATCATACGTGTCTAAATAATAGAGTCTATCACACTCAATTATGTCAAACCTGGTGCCGTTTTTATAGGTGTCTAAATAATATAGTCTATCACACTCAATTATGTCAAACCTGGTGCCGTTTTTATAGATGAGTTGGCCCCGGCCTTGTTTAAAGTTGATCGAGGCCCCTTTGGACGTTGCTGCCGTAACAGAAGAAATGCTTTGTGGATACGTCGGGATATGCAGCGCCCGAGTCATCATCACCTTTACTTTGCTCCCCTCTGTGTCTAGCAGCCATACCTCTGCATTACCTCTCTTCTGTGCGGCCCCACAGGTTCTCGTTCCATCAGCTAATTCCACAATGAGTTCCTCCGGTTGGAAAGTTACATCAAAGTATTTAAACGTTTTCAGGTCGTTAATTATGTGTGACGTGGCGCCAGTGTCCACCATTAATCGCTTCTGTTTTAATTCCCGAATTTGATGCTCATTTATTCTGAAGACAAATGTGTGATCATCCGCGTCAGTCGCTTGTTTCACATTGTCTTTCTTCTTTCGTCTACAGTTACTGTCCCTGTGGCTAGAGTTTTTACACAAACTACACCACTGCCTCTGGCCTTTATATTCTCTCCGGCATTCTCGTGCCTTGTGTCCCTTTTGGTCACAGCTATAGCATATAATCTCTGCTTTTACTCTTTCCCCAAGGCCACTTGCTTTCATCACATTATCATTACTTACGTTGGCATTAAATTTCTCGGTATGTTCATAGCTTCTTAACCTTGTTTTGAACTCACCAAAGCTCAACTTATCATCATCTTGTGTGATGTGTACTGCAAATGGTTTAAAAGTTTCAGGCAACCCTTTCAGAATTATCACAATTAGTAATCCATCACTGAGCTTCTCCCCAGCATTTCTAAGTGCCATAATGGCCGTCTCAGACCTAATAATACAGTCTGTGACACTTTCACTGGTGGCCTTCTGGAGGCTTGTTAATTCAGATTATAGGCTAATTACCAGTGGCTTCCCTTTCCCGGCATAACGGTCTCTCAGGATCTGAAATGCTTTTCTACCATTGTTGTGGTTTCTCTCATGACGATGGACAAACTTTTGTCGTCTAAGAACTGTATTAGTTCAGCATATGCCTCTCATTTTTCTCAGCATCGTCATAGCCTTCCTCCTCATTCTCGTTGTCCTCTGCGTCCTGCTGCACATTTCGCAAAATTACGTCTTTCAGCCCTAGCAAATGCAGGTGTCCTAGAAACTTTGTCTCCCACAACTCGTAATTCTTCTCATCTCCATCGAAACTATAGTCTATGCGATCGGCTTCCTACTTCCCTCCTGGGCCCATAACCTGTTGACGGTATCATCTTAAGGCTAAGAAAGTTGGGTTAGACATACATTACAGAGGAAAATAAACACACGTGAAGGCAATCAATCTGGTTAAAAATGGAAGAGGGGAACAACCCTCGTTTCCTCCTATATTATAAAGCACAGTCATGTGACCTCTCAACACCAACGACGTTAGTGTAAGAGCACACATATGATCATTCACTCTCTTTTATTATTACCAGCCAACATCAGCAATATGTGACAGGTTAAACTACAGATTTCTCTGTGTCTGTGGTATGTCATGCAGACAGACAAATTCCTCTGCAAAATGTGTGACAAGTTAAGCTTAAAAAAAAACAGTGAGCGAGTTTTCCCATCCTTTGATTGCAAGGCAAGGAAATTAAAGTTTTATAAAGTGCAAGCAGGTTTCTGGTACATACACAGCGGTGGTGGTGCTGCGGTAGCGTTGTCGCCTCACAGTAAAACGCCGTCCGGTTCAAATCTCAGCTACAGCGTCTTCTGCGTGGAGACATGCGTGAATGGGCGTACCTTCGTTGAAGGTTGTGCGGCAGAGCTGGCAACTCGGTACGTAAAAATCAACTGCCAATCATTAGCGGACCGAAGTTCCGCTGTGGCGACCCCTAACCAGGAAAAGCCGAAAGACACAACAACAACAACAACAACACAATACTGGAACCATACTGTAGAAGAAAGGCAACTGCAGAAGAGGGTGAAGTTTTCCTTTAAGTCAGATGAAATCATATAATTAACAGAGATAAAGTGAAAGAACTTTGTGGGAATGTATAATGACGAAATATCTCAGGACATAGAAGAGTTAGCACTAAAAGGTGCATTTCATAAAGAATGCCACATTATTTCGAAGTGAGAGACACTAACATTCAATTCATGAATATGTTACATAACACAAAAGGGATGTACTACATAACTTTTGAAGTAACTGCTTGTGATTCAGAATAAAAAACCAAAGAGGCAACTGCTACTGTCCATCTGCCATACAGATGCCATCAGCAGGGAGGTGTGCTTTTTAGCTCTCTTCTAGTAATCCATTCAGTTCTAGCCTTTACAACATATGTAAGCACAGATAATGGCTGGTGGATACCTGCACTGTCAACACAGGGAAAGGAGGTAAGATGGCAAAAAGTGCCATTTTCAGAAAGTGTGGCAGGATTATTGGCAAATACCAACATCTCCACAATGCAAACTATCCAGCACTGGCCCGTCTCATTTGCAACAGTAACAGAAATGCAGCTTTTGGTTCTTCAGAGGGTATTTGTCATGCACTAGAGACATTTTGGGAAATGTAAGCAGAGGTTAACCAACATCCTATCTTTATTTGCTGCTGCAGTAAGCATTCTATAAACAATTTATTAATCCAGTCATTAAAGCAATTTGGCAGAGACCTCACAGTAGGGCTATATTAGACTGAGTATCTCAGATGAAGGTCCTGCAAGTATGAGATGGGAAGCACCAGAAGAATGAGATAGTGACAGTGCAGTTCTTACAGTTATTAGTGCTGAAGTCCGGTTACTGACATCACCTACGGTACTTTAACTTTACATGGAATGGACAGGCACAAGGTGGGGGGGAACCTTTGCAGTTCTTACTGTTATTAGTGCTGAAGTCCGGTTACTGACATCACCTACGGTACTTTAACTTTATATGGAATGGACAGGCACAAGGTGGGGGGGAACCTTTGCAGTTCTTACAGTTATTAGTGCTGAAGTCCGGTTACTGACATCACCTACGGTACTTTAACTTTACATGGAATGGACAGGCACAAGGTGGGGGGGAACCTTTGCAGTTCTTACAGTTATTAGTGCTGAAGTCCGGTTACTGACATCACCTACGGTACTTTAACTTTACATGGAATGGACAGGCACAAGGTGGGGGGGAACCTTTGCAGTTCTTACAGTTATTAGTGCTGAAGTCCGGTTACTGACATCACCTACGGTACTTTAACTTTACATGGAATGGACAGGCACAAGGTGGAGGGGAACCTTTGCAGTTCTTACAGTTATTAGTGCTGAAGTCCGGTTACTGACATCACCTACGGTACTTTAACTTTACATGGAATGGACAGGCACAAGGTGGGGGGGGGAACCTTTGCAGCTCTTACCGTTATTAGTGCTGAAGTCCGGTTACTGACATCACCTACGGTACTTTAACTTTACATGGAATGGACAGGCACAAGGTGGGGGGGGAACCTTTGCAGCTCTTACCGTTATTAGTGCTGAAGTCCGGTTACTGACATCACCTACGGTACTTTAACTTTACATGGAATGGACAGGCACAAGGTGGGGGGGGAACCTTTGCAGCTCTTACCGTTATTAGTGCTGAAGTCCGGTTACTGACATCACCTACGGCACTTTAACTTTACATGGAATGGACAGGCACAAGGTGGGGGGGGAACCTTTGCAGCTCTTACAGTTATTAGTGCTGAAGTCCAGTTACTGACATCACCTACGGTACTTTAACTTTACATGGAATGGACAGGCACAAGGTGGGGGGGAACCTTTGCAGTTCTTACAGTTATTAGTGCTGAAGTCCGTTACTGACATCACCTACGGTACTTTAACTTTACATGGAATGGACAGGCACAAGGTGGGGGGGAACCTTTGCAGTTCTTACAGTTATTAGTGCTGAAGTCCGGTTACTGACATCACCTACGGTACTTTAACTTTACATGGAATGGACAGGCACAAGGTGGGGGGGGGACCTTTGCAGCTCTTACCGTTATTAGTGCTGAAGTCCGGTTACTGACATCACCTACGGTACTTTAACTTTACATGGAATGGACAGGCACAAGGTGGGGGGGAACCTTTGCAGTTCTTACAGTTATTAGTGCTGAAGTCCGGTTACTGACATCACCTACGGTACTTTAACTTTACATGGAATGGACAGGCACAAGGTGGGGGGGAACCTTTGCAGTTCTTACAGTTATTGGTGCTGAAGTCCAGTTACTGACATCACCTACGGTACTTTAGCTTTACATGGAATGGACAGGCACAAGGTGGGGGGGAACCTTTGCAGTTCTTACAGTTATTAGTGCTGAAGTCCGGTTACTCACATCACCTACGGTACTTTAACTTTACATGGAATGGACAGGCACAAGGTGGAGGGGAAACTTTGCAGTTCTTACAGTTATTAGTGCTGAAGTCCGGTTACTGACATCACCTACGGTACTTTAACTTTACATGGAATGGACAGGCACAAGGTGGGGGGGAACCTTTGCAGTTCTTACAGTTATTAGTGCTGAAGTCCGGTTACTGACATCACCTACGGTACTTTAACTTTACATGGAATGGACAGGCACAAGGTGGAGGGGAACCTTTGCAGTTCTTACAGTTATTAGTGCTGAAGTCCGGTTACTGACATCACCTACGGTACTTTAACTTTACATGGAATGGACAGGCAAAGGTGGGGGGGGACCTTTGCAGTTCTTACAGTTATTAGTGCTGAAGTCCGGTTACTGACATCACCTACGGTACTTTAACTTTACATGGAATGGACAGGCACAAGGTGGGGGGGAACCTTTGCAGTTCTTACAGTTATTAGTGCTGAAGTCCAGTTACTGACATCACCTACGGTACTTTAACTTTACATGGAATGGACAGGCACAAGGTGGAGGGGAACCTTTGCAGCTCTTACCGTTATTAGTGCTGAAGTCCGGTTACTGACATCACCTACGGTACTTTAGCTTTACATGGAATGGACAGGCACAAGGTGGGGGGGAACCTTTGCAGTTCTTACAGTTATTAGTGCTGAAGTCCGTTACTGACATCACCTACGGTACTTTAACTTTACATGGAATGGACAGGCACAAGGTGGGGAACCTTTGCAGTTCTTACAGTTATTAGTGCTGAAGTCCGTTACTGACATCACCTACGGTACTTTAACTTTACATGGAATGGACAGGCACAAGGTGGGGGGGAACCTTTGCAGTTCTTACAGTTATTAGTGCTGAAGTCCGGTTACTGACATCACCTACGGTACTTTAGCTTTACATGGAATGGACAGGCACAAGGTGGGGGGGGAACCTTTGCAGTTCTTACAGTTATTCGTGCTGAAGTCCGGTTACTGACATCACCTACGGTACTTTAACTTTACATGGAATGGACAGGCACAAGGTGGGGAACCTTTGCAGTTCTTACAGTTATTAGTGCTGAAGTCCGGTTACTGACATCACCTACGGTACTTTAACTTTACATGGAATGGACAGGCACAAGGTGGGGGGGAACCTTTGCAGTTCTTACAGTTATTAGTGCTGAAGTCCGGTTACTGACATCACCTACGGTACTTAAACTGTACATGGAATGGACAGGCACAAGGTGGGGGGGAACCTTTGCAGTTCTTACAGTTATTAGTGCTGAAGTCCGGTTACTGACATCACCTACGGTACTTTAACTTTACATGGAATGGACAGGCACAAGGTGGGGGGGAACCTTTGCAGTTCTTACAGTTATTAGTGCTGAAGTCCGGTTACTGACATCACCTACGGTACTTTAACTTTACATGGAATGGACAGGCACAAGGTGGAGGGGAACCTTTGCAGTTATTACAGTTATTAGTGCTGAAGTCCGGTTACTGGCAACACCTACGGTACTTTAGCTTTACATGGAATGGACAGGCACAAGGTGGGGGGGAACCTTTGCAGTTCTTACAGTTATTCGTGCTGAAGTCCGGTTACTGACATCACCTACGGTACTTTAGCTTTACATGGAATGGACAGGCACAAGGTGGGGGGGAACCTTTGCAGTTCTTACAGTTATTAGTGCTGAAGTCCGGTTACTGACATCACCTACGGTACTTTAACTTTACATGGAATGGACAGGCACAAGGTGGGGGGGAACCTTTGCAGTTCTTACAGTTATTAGTGCTGAAGTCCGGTTACTGACATCACCTACGGTACTTTAGCTTTACATGGAATGGACAGGCACAAGGTGGAGGGGAACCTTTGCAGTTCTTACCGTCATTAGTGCTGAAGTCCGGTTACTGACATCACCTACGGTACTTTAACTTTACATGGAATGGACAGGCACAAGGTGGGGGGGAACCTTTGCAGTTCTTACAGTTATTAGTGCTGAAGTCCGGTTACTGACATCACCTACGGTACTTTAACTTTACATGGAATGGACAGGCACAAGGTGGGGGGGAACCTTTGCAGTTCTTACAGTTATTAGTGCTGAAGTCCGGTTACTGACATCACCTACGGTACTTTAACTTTACATGGAATGGACAGGCACAAGGTGGGGGGGAACCTTTGCAGTTCTTACAGTTATTCGTGCTGAAGTCCGGTTACTGACATCACCTACGGTACTTTAGCTTTACATGGAATGGACAGGCACAAGGTGGGGGGGAACCTTTGCAGTTCTTACAGTTATTAGTGCTGAAGTCCGGTTACTGACATCACCTACGGTACTTTAGCTTTACATGGAATGGACAGGCACAAGGTGGAGGGGAACCTTTGCAGTTCTTACAGTTATTAGTGCTGAAGTCCGGTTACTGACATCACCTCACGGTACTTTAACTTTACATGGAATGGACAGGCACAAGGTGGGGAACCTTTGCAGTTCTTACAGTTATTAGTGCTGAAGTCCGGTTACTGACATCACCTACGGTACTTTAACTTTACATGGAATGGACAGGCACAAGGTGGGGGGGGAACCTTTGCAGTTCTTACAGTTATTAGTGCTGAAGTCCGGTTACTGACATCACCTACGTTACTTTAACTTTACATGGAATGGACAGGCACAAGGTGGGGGGGAACCTTTGCAGTTCTTACAGTTATTAGTGCTTAAGTCCGGTTACTGACATCACCTACGGTACTTTAACTTTACATGGAATGGACAGGCACAAGGTGGAGGGGAACCTTTGCAGTTCTTACAGTTATTCGTGCTGAAGTCCGGTTACTGACATCACCTACGGTACTTTAACTTTACATGGAATGGACAGGCACAAGGTGGGGGGGAACCTTTGCAGTTCTTACCGTTATTAGTGCTGAAGTCCGGTTACTGACATCACCTACAGTACTTTAACTTTACATGGAATGGACAGGCACAAGGTGGAGGGGAACCTTTGCAGTTCTTACAGTTATTAGTGCTGAAGTCCGGTTACTGACATCACCTACGGTACTTTAGCTTTACATGGAATGGACAGGCACAAGGTGGGGGGGAACCTTTGCAGTTCTTACAGTTATTAGTGCTGAAGTCCGGTTACTGGCAACACCTACGGTACTTTAACTTTACATGGAATGGACAGGCAGAAGGTGGAGGGGAACCTTTTATATCTCTTGAGTACTTGTTTTTCTTTTGGGCAGTAAGTGATTTTAGACTGAAGCATTAAACGCAGCCAGAGTGTTGCCTCTGATGCTGAATGATACCGATCTGTGATCCAATGTCAGTTACGTTCTAATAGGATGTGTGCTGTTACATTGCTTTGCTGCATTTTGTGTAGAAGTCATCGGTGAAGAACAGTGTTCTGAAAGAATTAATTAATACATAAACTATTTTCACTCAGGGAACTAAGAGCAAACAGTATTTCTGAGTGAACTTGTGTAAAGGTTACAGTTAGTAAAGTGTACCCATGTACACTTAGTGACCTTGTACAACAGAGCTACACCAAAACAATTTCTCTCTAAGACTGTACATGGCTCCATTTACTCTGTACTGTATTTCATGTATTGTTTTGTTATATAACTATCATCTGCTGTTACCTTGTGTTGACACCTTGCTATTGTATTTGTATCCTGTATCTCCAGGCTGAAGATGAAAATGGTCCATAGAGAGTAGGATTCTATCCCAGTTAGCAAATTCAAAATAAAATAAAATATAACTACAAAACAGAATAAAGGCAACTCTGTTACTAAATCAACTAGGTCTCTATTTTCCTTTATAACAATAAATTCTGTAAATGTACAAAATTGTTTAGATCAGAAATAGCACTCATACCTTTATCTTGGCATGTATTTACAAACCACTAATATCCATCAATATAAACAGTCACTGCAGAAGTAAAAAGTCATCTGAATAATTCCACATTAAAGAGATCTGTATCTAATGAAAAGGTTGTTGCTGGCAAAAAAAAAAAAAAAAAAAAAAACTACCATTTCAGCCTTTCAAGTACATCAGACCAGCGTACATTTAACAGTCGATCAGATGGTGGCAATCCATGTGAAACTGCAATAAGGTAACCGACAGTGCTGGGAGGCGAAATACTGGGGGAACTATTGAAGGATTAAGGCTGCACCAGAGAATATTGCCAATATGCTAGCTGATAGATTTGTCACAAACTTCAAGCCCCTGGCTCCACTGGCCATACCCCAAAGCATACTTGACACCAGATCATATCTGCACTCTCCAAGGCTAAAACATGGCCTCAGTGGTACCATATAACATCACAGGCTGCTTAATAAACAATCTGTTATCCTCTTTAACCATAGCCCTGATAGCCTGATAACGGGCTGTGCTCCAGCAGAGTGCTGGACAACAGCAGCAGTAATCCCCGTTTCAATGATGCAGCTAAATAATCATTCTGGTGGTCTTCATAGGTCATGTTTCCTTCTATTAAGGGGGCATTTTGGAACATTATTGCAGCCCATTTCCATTCTAGGCCTTGGAGAGTGCATTTAGGACCTGTTCACGTGGCAGATTTCACGAAGAGAAAATAGCACAAACTGCATAAAAAACGGTTTCGAAATTAATGACATTTACCATATTTTACCCTGACAAACTTTGAAACTTACTTATATGCAGCTCTAACTGTTGTAGCCAAAACTTGTTTTGTTCACATGCTGCACTCCCCCACCCCCTTTGCTCTTTGTTTCTGCACCTAAGCAGCATATGTCAGAGTTAGTTTTGTACTTTTAGTTATTGCTGACAGGCCTACAGGCATGACTTCTTTCTTTATCATACGTCAGAGGCTTCGGCCATCTCCTCCCTTTATCGTACGTCAGAGGCTTCGGCCATCTCCTTCCTTTATTGTACTTTAGAAGGTTCAGCCATCTCCTCCCTTTATTATATATCAGGGGCTTTGGCAATCTCCTCCCTTTATCATACATCAGAGGCTTCAGCCATCTCCTCCCTTTATTGTACGTCAGAGGCTTCAGCCATCTCCTCCTTTTATCGTATTTCAGAGACTTCCTCTATCTCTTCCCTTTATCATACATCAGAGATTTCGGCCACCTACCCCTTTATTATACATAAGATGCTTTGGCCATCCTTCCTTTTGGCATACATCAGAGGCTTCGGCCATCCCTCCCTTTTATCATACAGAGACTCCAGCCATCCCTCCCTTTTGTCATACATCAAAGACTTTGGCCATTTCCTTCTTTTGCCATACATCACAGGCTTTGGCCATCTCCACCCTTTATTATACAGCAGAGGCTTTGGCCATCCTCCCTTTTGTCAAATATCACAGGCTTCAGCCATCCCTCCCTTTTATCACACAATCAGAAGCTTCGACCATGTCATTCCTTCATCGTACACCAGAGGCTTCAGACATTATTACTACCACAAGAATAACACCGCTTCCTGTCCCCATACTACTACTGCTTCTTCCAAAAGGTACTGGACACTGAGGCTTGGGACTATCAACCTATATACCCCATGTATTCTTACATTTGCTTTATTATTTTATGGGTCAGTTAATTGCTGGACTAACTCCATTTGTTCATATGTAAGGTTATTTTTCTTATTTAAAAACTTCATTCTAAGCATGATGCTTCATTCTGCTTTTATATAATTTGCACATTATTTCAATTCATGATGGCTGCCAACTGTCAGTGGGGCAGTGTGGTTGGAAGATCAGCAGGATAGGAACAAGTTGAAACTTGCTATGGTTACTATAATTTAATCACACTTTACTAGAGACTACTGTGACAGCTTTGAGAATTAAATTCACTTGGATACAACTTAATTCTTCCTTATAGAAAAAAAAAATCTTTCCTTGGTCATGATTTATGTACAGGCCATCACTGGATCAAAAGGTTGAGGGGGGACTCTAAAATGCACCACACAGCATACAGGACCTCATGGTTTCGGGGGGAGGTAATGGCCCCCAGATTCTTAGCTTAATTAAATTATTTCTTCCAGCGTTATCACACTGCAGTCTTGGCCACACTCACTGTTGTGTCATGTCTAGCAACACCCCCAAGTCCCACTTCAGATATCTGTAAAGTTGGGAACCTACTGTTTACTGTTTGTCACATGCAACACAAACTACTGAACCTCAATGCGTCTGATTATAAACTCATACTCAGACAGGCACTTGGTGTTACCAAAAGCCTGGCAATTTCTGGAACAGACTAGAACATACCTTTATTTGTGGAGGCTGTTCTACTGGGTAGTTCACACATTTTACCACTTACTACTGTGAAAAAGATGTTCTTGATGTACTGTATGGAATATCTGCTTCTTTTGTCAGGCATGCTTCTACAGGAAGGCAATAAATTGGTGGTTTACATTCTTGCTTTTAGCAGCTTGATTTAAAACCGCATCACTGTTTTTGAGGCTTCATCTCTTCTTACACTAAAGAGTTTTACGTTCAGTAAGAAGATGGAGTGCTGAGAAAATTATTAGCGACGTGAAGTTATCCAGTTCTGCTTATACTGTCTGGCCATCTGTTGGACCTACTAAAAGTTTCCTTTCCTTAAATCTGACAACACAATAACATCACTGTACACATTCACAAATATACGAATGTTATAGATGCACACATACAAACACACTTGTACACATACATGAACATACCAATACATAAACATATATAAACCTAAATATAAATATACATATACACACACGTGTGTGTGTGTGTGTGTGTGTGTGTGTGTGTGTGTGTGTGTGTGTGTGTGTGTATCTATATACATTGTGTGTGTGTGTGTGTGTGTGTGTGTGTGTGTGTGTGTGGTACATGGTTTCACTCTGTAAAAGTGAATGTTCAACAGAGCAAATGTTTTTACCTTGTTTTTCAGTCTGCCGGTATATTGTGTGACAGATCACAATACCACTGTACATCTGGGTCTGGGAATTTGCTATTTTCCAGTAGCTGTGCTGTCCCAGAGTTGGCTTGCCACCCTTGCAAAAAATAATGCTTTTTTTAGGTTCAATCTAAAATTATTGCTCTTTGTGTGCTTGCTCTTTTGAATGTTCATTCTTTGATGACTGAATCTCATATAAATACATATTATACACAAATACATATATGTACATATATAAATATGCACATATCTGTATTCGGATCTACTTCATGTAATCGAAAACCTACTTACCAGAAACACTAAATGTCGAGAAGACATTGTCAAAACCATTATTACCGAATGCTCGGTTCACCAAACAGGAACTCTGGGAAATGAACCACTTGATCAGTTACACAAAAAAACATTGCAGTCATTACTTCCTGTGATTGCAGGGGGTTATAAAACTTTTCATACCATCACTTAGTGGGCTGTAGTTTGTTTTGGAGAAAATTCCTTAGTTTTTTTTTTGCTCCTTTAGAGGTATGGGGTCCAGCAGTTACTTCGAATGAGACTGATTTATGGTCCGACTTTACCAGGGAGGGCATCACACAGGGGTTAGTGTAGTGACCACCCATGTTGGTGAGTACTATGTCAAGGACACTAGAGCTATCGGTTCTAGAGCATTTGCATTTACAAAGTCCAGGAACCTCTGGGCGAGCCTTTCTGAGCTTGTGTATGTTACCCAGTCAGTGGAGGAATAACTGAAATCTGCCATGACTAAGGTGTTGGGCTGTATGGAGAATGACTTCCAGGTAGGTATTGTGCTTTTCTTGGTTCATGGAGGGGGACCTATAGCTAGCAATGATGTGGTAGGGTGTTTTACCTATAGTTAATTGGGCATGGAATAGCTCGAGAGTGTCTTACTGCTTGAGCAGTCTGGAGGTATACTTGGCTTTAATGAAGGTGGATACACCTCCATCTTTGGTTCTTTCACGCTCATTCTGAGGTCTGACTGTATGGAAGGCATTGTAGCCTTGCACAGCTAGGGTGCTCACTGTGGCCTTGAACCATGTTTCAGTGACTGCACAGACATCAGCATCCTCCAAGTTGTGGAGTGCCTCCATAGGAGTGCAGTTTCATGTTTAAACCCCTATCATTAAGCAGCATGACCCGAGTTTGTCTTGATTAGATTTTGTTACATTGGAAAATTTGTTGTTTTGACATTGCCTAAAAAAAAGGCACTATAGGGGAGGCAAGCACCTTAAACAGTATCTGAAAGCCTAGGGGAGACAGATGCAGACCATCTCTGGCAAAGCAGTGTGGACTGTCGACCATGTCTTCACAGGCTGACAAACCCTGGATCCCCCTGGAATGACACCAGAAGCTAAGCCAATTGTTGAAGTCAACCATTTTTTGTTTATATTGTGGCATCATCCAGGGTGAAGGTAGAATGCTGCTTAGGCCTAGGGACATACCTGCCTGAAAAGTACAGTTTTGTACCTACCATAAATGTAGATGTTCGAAGATCCACATTGCTGCAGTCCTAACACTTGGGTAGTCCGCTGTCCACGGTCGGCCCGAATATCAAAGTATAAGGCTGACGTCGGTCAGGGCGCATTTAACTGACGTCAGGACGTCAGGGTACAAATGCGCATGACCGGCGTCATATCCTCAGTCTTTTCTTGCCCCAGATGTCAGAAGACCTTAAAAAGAAAGGTCAAAACCAAAAGATAGCAAACAAACAACCAACCACCCTCGCACTAACTATATGTACAATAGATATAATACACACAATATGTACAACCCAACCCACACAACCACCTCCAAGTACAGAGGGGAAGGAGGGAGGGTAAATTGGACTGCAGCAATGTGGATCTTCGAACATCTACATTTATGGTAGGTACAAAACTGTACTATGTTCTTCATCTCACATTGCTGCAGTCCTAACACTTGGGTAGAATCCCAAAGCAGAGATAAGGGAGGATGGCTAACTATAAGGAAGCAGGAGCTGCCAAAATGCCCTGCAAAACCGCAGTGGCAAAACCAGCCCTGGACTTAGAGTAAAGTGGCAGGTGATAATGCCTAGAGAAGGTATGCACAGAACTCCAAGTAGCTGCCTCTAAAATATCCTTGGTTGCCACTCCCTCAAAAAGCTGTGGAAGTGGCAGTAGCCCTAGTGGAATGAGGCCTAATCCCAGCTGGAACCTCCTTGCCATGATGGGAATAACAGAAAGCAATGCAAAACCCAATCCACTTAGAAATAGTTTGTTTTGACACAGGCTTGCCCTGAGAACTCAAAGCAAAAGAAACAAACAACTGCTGAGACTGCCTGAACCCTTTAGTTCTGTCCAAATAATAACGCAACTGCCAGTGTACATCCAAAGTGTGCAAAATCTTTTCCCCTTTATTTTGGGGATTTGCATAAAAAGTAGGCAAATGAATAGTCTGGTTTAAAGCCACACTAGAAACCACCTTAGGCATAAAGGAAGGATTAGTACGTAATGAAACCCTATCCTTATGGAAAATCAAGAAAGGCTCAACTGCCATAAGGGCCTGCAATTCAGAAACCCTTCTTGCAGAGGTAATGGCCAATAAAAAAGCAGTCTTCCATGATAAATATGTCAACTCAGCAGTAGCTGCAGGCTCAAAAGGTTGTAGAGTGAGTTTCTCCAACACAAAATTGAGATCCCAAGCAGGAGTAGGAGCTCTTCGTGGGGGTCTGATATTCTTTGCCCCTCTAAGAAATTGCTTGAACAAAGGATGAGAAAACAATGGTGGGTCGCAATCATAGTGAGCTGAAATTGCTGCAGCATGAACTTTAATAGAAGAGAAGGACAAACCTTTGTCCAGTAACTCAGTAAGATATTGAAGAGCCACACTTAAATTAGGCTCAGAAACATCAAAATCCTTGGCTGCACTCCAGAATAAAAATCTCTTCCATTTATCTGCGTACACTTTCCTTGTACTAGGCCTTCTAGCTTCCAAAATCACATTCAAAACTTGTTGTGGAAGATGAGACCCTGTATGGCTCAAAACAGAATATGCCAGGCTGTTAGGTGAAGAGAGTGAAGTTTGACATTGAGCAAATGGCCGTCTTCCTGTGACAACAGGTGTGGAATCGAAGGCAAAGGCCATGGAGGCTTCCGTACTAGACTTCTCAGTAATGGGTACCAGTGCTGTCGAGGCCAATCTGGAGCTATTAAAATCATCCTTGGCTTGTCCTGTCTGACCTTCAGAAGTACCTTTGGGAGGAGAGGCAGAGGTGGAAAGGCATACACATGAAGATTGCTCCAATTGAAAGAAAGAGCATCCACTTTCCAAGCTGTGGGATGAAACCTTTTTGTGCAAAACTTTGGCAGCTGATGGTTTAGTGGAGAAGCGAACAGATCTATGTCTGGAGTTCCCCATGACACTGTCAATTTCTGAAATACACGAGGATCCAATTTCCACTCGTGGGGATCCATAATTCGTCTGCTCAACACATCTGCTAAGGAGTTCTGTGCTCCTGGCAGAAACCTTGCCTGAAGATTGGGCTGTAAACTGAGAGCAGTCTCCCACAAAATCATTGTTTGCCTGCATAGAGGATAAGAATGCGTTCCCCCTTGCTTGTTGATGTACCACATGACAGTTGTGTTGTCTGTTAGAATCAACACCTGTCCTGGAAGAAGGAATTCCTTGAAAGCTAGTAATGCAAACTGGACTGCTAACATCTCCTTCATGTTGATATGTAGATGTAGTAGTCTGACAGGCCACTTGTTTTGTATCCATTTTCCATTCAGATGAGCTCCCCAAGCTTTGTCTGAGGCATCTGTTGTTAAAATCTGACTTGCCTCTGGCCGGGTCACAGAGAGTCCCTTGTTTAGGTGACATTCCTGAGCCCACCACAAAAATTCCTTCTGAATGCAAGGTATTATTGGAATGACAGTGTCCAGATCTTGGCAGTGCTGTGTCCATACATTTTTGAGATACCATTGTAGCTTCCTCATATGCAGTTTGGCATTGGGAAGCACCAGAATACAAGATGCCATGAACCCTAAGGCTTGAAGGACTGTCCTTGCAGTCAGCCCGGACTGATGAGATAGTTGACGGAAGTAAAGGGATAGACTCTTTTGTTTGTCCGGGGTTAAAAAGGCCATCTGGGCTGCTGTATTCAGTCTCACACCCAGAAAGCACATGTCTTGAGAGGGTACTAGACTGGACTTTATTTCGTTCACAGAATACCCTAGGCATCTTAGCACTGCTATCACATACTCCAAATGACGAAGAAGCTCTTCCCTTCCTTGAGCCAGAATCAGGCAGTCGTCCAAATAAGGATAGATCTGTATTCCATTTAGTCTGAAGAAAGCTATCACTGGAGCCAGAACTTTCGTGAACACTCTGGGCGCAGTAGATAAGCCAAAGGGCAATGCAGAGAACTGATAGTGAGAAGTCCCAGCTCGAAAACGCAGATACTTTCTGCAACTGAGTCTGATAGGAACATGAAGGTAAGCCTCCTTGAGATCCAAAGTTACCATCCAATGATCTTTGCTCAGTAGAGGTAAAAGCTGCTGCAACGTCAACATTTTGAACTTGGGAATGTCCAGATAAGTGTTGAGGATAGATAAATCCAAAATCGGTCTCCACGTGTTCCCCTTCTTTGGTACTAGGAACAGGCGAGAATAAAATCCTAGGCCCACTTCTGGCAGAGGGACCGGCTGTATGGCCCCTAGTTGGAGCAACAGAGAAACCTGTCTGTGAGCCTCTATTCTTTGTTGAGGAGGAACGTCTGGCATGCCTCTGAAAGGAGGTAAGGTATGGAAATAAAACCTGTAGCCGTGGTGTATGATATCCAATACCCATCTATCCTGGGTAATTAAACTCCAATTTTCTTTGAAGAGTGCCAACCTTCCTCCCAAAGGTGCTGCCAGACGAGCAGGCTCTGGCAGCTGAAAAGGTAGGTCATTGGGTCTGTTTACGAAAGGACTGACCCCTGCCCTCACCGAAGCCTGTGCAGGAGAACTCCCTGTTCTAGGCCGGAAAGAGCCCTGAGCTCTGCCCTTACCACGTCTAGATCTACCCCTAGACTGGGAATCATAAGAAGGATACGTCCACCCCTTAGTAGGCCAATTTCTACTAAACTTTGGAGGCTGGACTTGCAAAAAATCTTTAACAGTCTGCATAGACTTAGCCTTGTCTTCCATTTTCTTTAAGACTGTCTCAACAGGAGGCCCAAACAACACGTCAGATTGTAAAGGAGCATCTAAAATCCTTGTTTTAACATGTTCAGACAAATTCTGATCCCTCAGCCAGGCGTGCCTGCGAAGAACAGTCCCAGTGGCAGCCACCCTAGACGAGGCCTGTACAGCATCAAAACCACATTGCAAAGAATGCTTACCCACCTGTTCAGAAACATGGACTAAATCTTGCAACTCTTTACAATCAATACCAACTGCCAGAGCATCAACCTTAGACTTCAATTGTGAAAGGAGATAGTTTTGGTATTTCAACATGTGAAACTGGCAATTCAGAGCCCTTATAGCAAGAGTGGAAGAAGTATAAACTTTCTTACCCCATCTATCCAAGGCCCTAGCCTCCTTATCTGTAGGAACCGGATTCTTAACAACAGAAGCCTTAACACCTTTAGGCCCCTGGCTAACAGTTTCTGGGTCTGCCCTAGGACTTTTAAAAAGATACTTGTGAACGTCAGGCACCCTGTAATACCTATCCGGCTTAACAGGAGCAGGAGGCAAAGAATCAGGATTAAGAGAAGCCTCTGTAAAAACATCTTCCACTACATCCAAAACAGGAGGTATAGCCAAAGGCCTATGCTGGGGTAAAAACAGAAATTCCCAAGCCTTTTCCTGGAATCAGAGAAGTCCTGACCTTCGCACTTCAAATGCTCCCTCATGGAATGAAGAGTTTCTGAAAGAAAAATCCTCAGGAGGAGTAGCAGAAGGAGTAGAATCATCCACATCAGAATCAGAATAAGGAGAGTACTCCTGCAAGTCTTCAGCCGAAGACTCTGAAACATCTGAAGCTTGCTCAAAACCCTCCAGCTCAGGCTCCACCCTAGGTCTCTTAGCAGGAAGGGGCATAGAACCCCTAATCAAAGTAATCAAATCTTCTGCCATTTTAAGCATATGCTTCTTGGGCATAGTACCTGAAGAGCTAGGGGTAACACCAACTGAAGCTAAACCTGGCCTGCCCCTGGGAGAAGCCTTAGTAACAGAAGGAGAGGGCCTAACCACCTTAGGAAGGGAGGGGAGTATAGTAATCTGAGAAGCCCCCTCAGCCTGACTTGCCTCCTGAGAGGCCACATCTTGCAATGATAAAGTTTCACTCTGTGAACACAAAGAAATCTCCGGCTCCACCGACACCTCTAAAGAACCGGCGTCCAGCACAGACGGTTCTTCTAGCCTAGGCTTAACTGTCTTGTCCTTGCGCTTCTTCGAGGAAGCGGGCGTCGGAGCATCCGACGGCATTTTATAATTGCACCGCTTCCCAAAGACTAACCTTGCACAATCCAACCTTCTCTTTATAGTGCGTTTATTAAATCTAGCACAAGAGCGACAGCCAACAACGTCGTGCTCAGGCCCTAAGCAAGGAATACACAAAGTATGATAATCTCTATGCGGTATCTGTTTCCCACAAGAAACGCAATTATTAACTTTTTCTGCCATCCGGTAAATGACTGAGGCAAGAAAAACAAAAATATTCCCAACGGGGTACTTAGCCAACTTTGAACTCGGTCTGAAACTTCTAAATAGAAAAATCTCAGAACGCCAACCGGCACTTGCAACGCTGCTTCTGCATCGGACCATGCGGCAAAAAAGACTGAGGATATGACGCCGGTCATGCGCATTTGTACCCTGACGTCCTGACGTCAGTTAAATGCGCCCTGACCGACGTCAGCCTTATACTTTGATATTCGGGCCGACCGTGGACAGCGGACTACCCAAGTGTTAGGACTGCAGCAATGTGAGATGAAGAACATCACAATCTGCGAGTTCAGTTATATCTCTCTTCATACAGTCCAGGAAGGTACGTCTCAAGTCATTCACCCAACATGGACTATGACAGTGTCATAAACGTTCCTATTGTTGAGTGACTTGAGTGCATGCTTCATTTGATGGATCCCGGTTGCTGTTGCTCCAGGATTGACGTCAGGTCATCAGGGGTATAAAAACTGGCATCAGACGCCATTACATCAGTTTTTCTTGCCCCAAATGTCAGGAGCCCCCAAATAGGGAGCTAAGCTATGGTGGGAAAAAACACCACCAGTACAAAGTAAATACCAATACCAATATCAATACCCCTGAAAGGGGTGAGTAATAGACAGAGGGGAAAGAGAGAGAGACAAGGGGGCTGGAGGGAGGGAAACCAGGACTGCAACAGTGAATACACTCGGACTGCAACAGTGAATACAATCGAACATCTACATTTATGGTAAGTGTACACAACTGTACTATGTTCTTCGTGTTTCACTGTTGCAGTCATCACACTTGTGTTGATTCCCAAAGTTGAAGAAAGAGTGGAGGCAGTCAAGAAGAGTTGGGGCTGGCTAGTATGCCCTGCAAGACTGCTGTTGCAAAACCCGTCCTGGATTTGTAAAAGATAGGCAGTTGGTATTGCTTGGTGAAGGTGTGTACAGAACTTCAGGTAGCAGCTTCCAGAATGTCCCTGGCAGAGACTCCCGAGGAATGCTGTAGAGGTAAAGGTTGCCCTAGTGGAATGTGTTCTGACCCCCTGAGGGGTTGGTTTCCCATGGTGTTTGTAGTAGAAATGGATACAGTGTGCTATCCATTTGGCAATAGTTGGTTTTGAAATGGCCTTGCCTCTGCCCCTGGTGCAAAACTGACTAGCAACTGGTCAGATTTCCTGAAAGGCTTAGTCCTATCAAGGTAGAATCTGAACTGTCTGTGCAAGTCCAAGGAGTGCAGGATTCTTTCCCCTTTATTTTGAGGATTAGGGAAGAAGGTTGGCAATTGGATAGATTGCTTGAGAGCCACACTGGACACCACTTTAGGCATAAACAAAGGGTTAGTCCTGAGGGAGACCCTGTCAGCATGAAAAAATAATGAAGGGTTCCACAGCCATATATGCTTGTAGCTCAGACACTCTTCTAACTAAAGTGATGGCCAGAAGCAAGGCTGTTTTCCAAGAGATGACTTTTAACTCTGCTGATGCTGCAGGCTCAAAGGGGGGGTAAGCTTGAGCTTTTCCAGTACAAAGTTAAGGTCCCAAGCAGGGGTGGGTGCTCTTCTTGGTGCCCTTAAGTTGTTTGCACCACTTAGGAACTGTTTGATGAGGGGGTGAGAGGAGAGGCGGCTCTGTGTTGTAATGAGCCATGATAGCAGAGGCATGGATCGTAATGGAGGAGAAGGATATGCCTCTGTGGAGAAGATCTGCCAGGTAATCTAGGATTAGAGGTAAGGAGGGCAGTGCTGTGTACTTTCATTTAGACTGGGTCCAGGAACAATACCTTTTCCACTTATCAGCACAGGATTTTCTTGTACTGGGTCTTCTGGCTTCAAGAATGATGCCCAGCACCTGCTTGCTTAGGCTGGTCACTGGGGGAGGCTTCAAGAAATAAACCAGACTGCAAGATTCAGGGTTTGCAGTTGCAGATGCAAGATCCGTCTCCCCTGCTGAGTGAGGAGGATTGGGATCTGGGGTAGGTGCCAGGGTGGCACCGGTGACAGGCTGTGCAGTAGTGGGTACCAGTGCTGGCGTGGCCCGTATGGGGCAATCAGGATTGCCCTTGGTCTGTCCTGTCTTATCTTGAGTAATATTCTTGGGAGAAGAGGCAGAGGAAGGAATGCATAGATTGAGAGGTTTTCCCACTGTAAGGATAGGGCATCCACTTTCCAGGCCCTGCTGTGAGGTGTCCTGGTGCAGAATTTGCTGAGCTGGAGATTGCAGGGGGAGGCAAAGAGGTCCACCTCTGGGGTCCCCCATTTCTGGATTAGAAGGCAGAAGGTGCTGGGTTCTAATTGCCACTCATGTGGGTCTAGGAGATTTCTGCTTAAGTCGTCTGCCAGAGAGTTTTGTTTGCCTGGCAGGAATTGAGCTTGTAGATGAAAATGCATGTCCAAGGCCGTGTTCCACAGGTCCATGGCTAGCTTGCACAGTGGGTAAGAGAGGGTTCCCCCCGCTTGTTGATGTACCACATAACTGTGGTGCTGTTTTTATAAGCAGCGATCTTGGTGAGAGTAGGAATATGAAAGCTGTCAGAGCGTGCTGAACAGCTAGCATCTCTTTTTGGTTGATGTGCAGATGAATTTGACTTGGGCTCCAGTGGCCCTGAATGCACTTGTCATCCAGATGTGCCCCCCAGGCATAGTCTGATGCATCTGTGGTTACGGCCTAGGCGGCATGGGGTTGTACATGTGTTGTGGTTGCATGCTGCTGCCCACCAAAGAAACTCTGTCCTTAGACAAGGTATGACAGTTTCCAGGTCCTGAGAATGTTGGCACCAAAGACTTTTTAAGTACCACTGAAGTTTCCTCAAATGCAATCTGGCATATGGAATTAGGAGGCTGCAGGAGGCCATGAACCCTAGGGCCGGCAGGATTTTCCTTGTGGATAGCTGGGTTCTAGTGGCCATTTGAGTTAAGTAGCCTGTAAGATAGGCTTGTTTTTCTGGAGTAAGGAATGCCATCTGGGATACTGTGTCCAAGCTTGCTCCCAGGAATACAATCTTTTGACTGAGGACTAGTTTTGATTTCTTTTCGTTGATAGTGTACCCCAGGGAGGTTAGAAGGTTCTTTACAAATGTCAGGTGCTGCAACAGCTTTTCCTGACCGTCTGTCTGAATCATGCAATTGTCCAAGTACGGGTAAATTTTAATTTTTCTCTGTCTGCAATAGGCAATGGCTGGAGCCAGGCATTTTGTGAATACTCTGGGAGCAGTGGATAAGCCAAAGGGAAGTGTAGAGAACTGATAATGCACAGATCCTGCTCTGAAACGTAGGTATTTCCTGCATGGGTCCCTGATAGGGATGCGCAGATAGGCTTCTTTTAGGCTAACCAGGCATCTTTGGACAGCATAGGAAGAAGCTGCTGAAGGGTGAGCATTTTGAATTTTGGTACCACCGGGAAGGTGTTTAGATTGGAAAGATCTAGGATTGGGGGCCAAGTGCCCTCTTTTCTGAGTACCAGAAAAAGTCTGGAATAAAACCCTTTTGGATCTCTGACTTCTGTTTGGCTGAGATTTTTGTTTACTTGTTCTGTCCCTTGAAGGAAGATGCCTTGTTTGGGAAGAACTTGGGTATGTGAAACATCCTAGATACCAGTGCATTCTTTTGCCTGTGTCATCTCACTGTTTGACAATCTGTGCAACACACAGCTCTACATGAATTCAAAAAGTGCATAAATATACCTATATTAAGATATATACAATTATAGCAGCATAATTAATTTATAGCATTTTAAACTAGCTTACTAAACAGTACCTAGTGCTGTTAGAACAGTTGTCTTAGTTTCATGTAAATATTACACATGATCATAGACAATTGAAAGTAAAATGTCCAATCCATGTATAAAGATGATCATACACCAAGACTTATTCATTTCTCACATAACCTAATCATAACCATGTGCATTAAGAGGATAGGTGTATATATGCTAACCAAGAGGGCTATTTGTCATAAGGGTTAAGAATAGAAATACAGTTATAAAACTCGAATGGAAGAATAATCCTACCTAACTTACTAATACTAATAATGGTAAAAGGGTAGCTAGAGCCAAAAAACTATCTTATAAGGCTCTTTAGTTTTAGAACACTACTAATAGAGCAACTATCGTTAAGGCCTGGGTGGGCATAAGCATTCAACCTAATCTGCCATTTAAGTTCCGATTCTTCAAGTAACAGTTTGAGGGGAGCACCTCTTTTCCTTTCTAAAACTTGGTCAATAACCATAAATTTAAAGCTGTGATCACTAAATGTGGTTGTATGTCTAGCTAACGCGTTTTCTTCTTTCCTTTTCCTCATTGCATACTGGTGTTCATAAATGCGTTCTCTCAGTTTACGTTCGGTCTTCCCGACATAGAATCCTGAACACTTCTGGCATTGGGCCAAGTACACAACCATCCCTGTATTACAAGTTGCTCTACATCGCAGGTTGAACCAGTGACCGTTTATACAAAATCTATTAGTCTCATTAATGTATTTGCAATAATTGCAATTTTGGCATTTATACATGCCAGGTGTTCTTGTGAAACTAGTGTTGGAATTTTCAAAAAGTGTTTTCATATTTTTTACCTCTCCTAAAAGTTATGTCTAAGTGATTACCTAATTTGCTGGTTAAACTTGCGTTGTTACTAAAAATACGCCAATTTTTCTTAATAATATCTATTAAGAAGTAGATGTTAGTTGAAAAAGTGAGGATTAGCTTAGAGTTACAGACTGGTAGTGACTCTTTACCATTATTGGTTGGACTGGGAACAGTATTAAGTATTGTCTGGCACTCTACGTCAACTGGTTTTCTCAGGATTGGTTGGTAAATACCTCTATTTCTTTTGTCGCTGACTTCTTTAACTAAGGCATTCAGTAGTTGCAACGGGTACCCTCTATGTGTAAACATGTTGACAAGCAACTCACACTCATAGATGAAATCTTCATCCAGGCTGGTAATTCTGGCGGCCCTTACCAATTGGCCCTTAATTACTGATCTTTTCTGATAGCTAGGATGACAACTGCTGTAGTGCAGTAGCGAGTTAGAATATGTACCCTTCCTATAGATCTTGGCTAAGTACGCCTTTAAGTTGACACTCTTAGTTAACCATATATCCAAATATGCTATTGCGTCCTTGCTAAATGTAGATGTAAAGTTCAAGAAGTCAGTAGTGGTGTTGAGATATTCTAAAACTGAAATACTGTCTGTTTCCCCTCCTTTTATCAAGATGAAAATATGATCCAGGTAACGGGTGTAATACTTGATTGTTCCCATCAATGTGGCATTATTAAATATGTACTCACTTTCCCAATGTGCCATTACCATATTGGCTAGGCTTGCCCCACACGGGGAGCCCATGGCTACACCAATTTTTTGGAGGTAAAAATTGTCCCCTAACATAAAGTAATTGTTGTACAGGATCATGTCCAACAAATCCAACACTAAGGCTATTTCTACCGTTGAGGCATTATGTTTCTTTAGATATATTGCTACCCAATCAGTAGCAATGTTCAAAGGTATGCAGGTATATAAATCTTTTACGTCAACGGTAAGAAAGTTGCATTGATCATCAAATTCCAATTCAGATATTTTAGCCAAGAATGACCACGAATCCTTACAGATCTGGTCTTCTTGTACTAAATATTTCTGTAGGATGTGGTCAACTAACTTGGCACATGTATATGTGGGGGAGCCCCTACCATCTACTAGGGGGCGCATAGGTGGATCATGTAGCCCCTTATGTATCTTAGGTATTCCAAATATACATGGGAATCTTGGATAAATAGTCCTCAGATAATTGAATTGGTCTTGATCAATGCACCCATCATGAAACATATCCTCAAGATTAGTTTTGATGGTATTGTAGGCCTTCCTAGTTTCTGATATGGAACTAAGTACATAGGCGTCCCCAACTAGAAGATTTGACATCCGGTCAAAATAATCGACTTTGTCGAAAATCACCACACCTCCACCCTTATCTGGTTTGCAGATACGTAAATTGTGTGATCTTATGAACTCTATCAGATCCAATTCTTTACTAGCATCATTATCTTGGTCATGCCTATATGAAGATATAAATGAATGCCTTAAGTCGAGTTCGCACATGTTCTCAAAACATTGGATAGTGGGGGGTTGAATGTACTAGCAACCCTCAAGTTGTTATTCATAAAATTGTTAGAATCATTACTGAACATAAACTTGAAATTTAGTTTACGTGCAAATAACTTAATGTCAACTATTGTGTTAACCAAATTAAATTTGTGCTGCGGTACATAAGTATGTCCTTTAGCCAACAATTCTGCCAACTCACTACTTATTGGGACATCTGAGAAGTTATAAATGTAGAAATCACCTATGCTATTTGTAGTGATAATAGGCTTGGAAGCCCCAGTACTTATAGTTGTATCAGAAATTTCAAGCTCTAAATTCGGTTCCAGAAAAACATAGTCAGTGTTAGTGTTGACATTGTTAAGCACAAGTGAATTAACTAAATTGTCAGCAAACGCCAAGTTAGCATCACTGTCTTTATATGGTGTGTTGTACTGTCCATCTGCACTGACAGTTGTTGCTGTCAAGGCCTTCATTGTTGGTGCCTCTGTGGAAACCCTTGGTTGGGTTGGTAGTTGTTCCGTTGCTTGGGAATCGCGCCCAAGCGGTTGGCATCCTGAAAACCCTGAGGGTAACCTGAGGTGTTGAGGTGGCCGCCGTTGGCGTATTTTTAACAAATTGATTTTACTATGTGGTTTTTAGAAAATTGTGTATTTTCTATTTAAGTTTTTTAATTGATTTCTTAATTAAGTATTGCAGTTACTTGTTTAAATTTATGTAGTTGATGACGTCAGTATAAGTATAAAATGACACTACTACTACATTCATTTGTCTGATGAAGTCTGCTGTTTGAGCAGACGAAAAGCGCTTTACTTAAATAAATTTTCGTATCCTGTGGCATATTGGTTATTTCTGTGGCGAAATTTGTACCGCTATTTGGTCCCTGTTTTCAGTTTTCTAAGTTTGTGTTTCTCAAGGATTATCAATCTGTGCAACAGAGGGACCAAACACCAGTTCAGAACTTAAAGGTGCAGTCAAAATTTTGGATTTTAAATCATCAGAGAAGTTATGACTGTGTAACCAGGCATACAGTCTTTATACAACAGAAGCAGCAGCATTTCTCAAGAATATCTGCACATTCAAGCTCACCTCCCAAACCATGTTTTGAAACCCAGTAAAATAAGAAAATTTCATTGATGTAAGACTTATTTTGCAGCAAAATCATCCAAACCATGTGCACACTGTAAAATAAATTTCCACCTATAGCCTTGATAATGTAATATTCTAAAGGCTAAATTACTTGAAAGAAGCATCCTTTTGTCCTGAAGATCTAACCATTTTCCCTCTTTATCAGGGGGCACTGATAAAGCCATGCATTTTTTTATTTGAGCAGACAGCTGGGGAGACCGCAGCTAGGTCAGCATTCAAACGAGAAAGGAAACATGTCATATCCAAGCAGACCCCATATTTTCTCAGAGCCTTTTTAGGGACTGCTGGAACAGATACTGGTGTCCTGCAGGCAAATTTATAAACATCTTCCAAGGCCTGTTAGACAAGGGAAAAACCAGAGAATTGGGCATCTCATCCTCCATAAGGTCATATACCCTACTTAGCTCTGGGATAGTTCCAGACTGCTCATAACAAAAACATCACTAAATCTAGCAATCTGAGGAAAAGTGAACACTTGTTTGGACTTTAGCTCAGGTTCACCTTCCAAACAATCAGACTGACCAGACTCGATGTCATCTAGGAAACTACCATCATCTTATTTATTTATTGCATTTGTTAAACGGGAAAGTCTACTGGGCCTAGATGAGCTCATTTTCAGTAGAGGCCCGGGGAGAAAAGCTCCACATAACATTAATAGTACTGAAGGTCTCTAGCCAAACAAGCACTAGAGGCATGTATGGGAACACATCCACCAGAATTATCTGTCTGCAGAACACTCTTAGCCAAGAAAACCACATCAGCCTTACAAACACTTACAATCTGATCAGCCCTGTGATGTACCAACTATTGACACTGGAGAGGGACGTTCACTTGGAATACAACTGGATACACTCAGTATTTACAGATGCAGACTTCTCTGCATCAAGCACAATTTCCCTTAACAGCACACACTCAACCTGGGTTTGGGTGTCTCTATCTGTCTCCCTCCAGGACCCCAATAAGACTCTCCACTGGCACAGCTGCAGTTAGGTTCTCAGCAGTGTGTCCAAGCAAAGTCCTCCAGCAACCTCTCTGTGAAACCAGTGCTTCGTGTCCATGCTCCAAACAGCTGACACTGACACACACACACACACACACACACACACACACACACACACACACACACACACACACACACACACACACACACACACACACACACACACAAAAGGCCAGCACAAATTTACTAGCTATGCTACCTTCTGTCCAGACTATAGGTTCACTGCCACAGTTGCTATAAGGCTCTTAAAAGGGTATCCAATTATACTGAGTGAAGTTAATATTAATACAAACGGTAATGTTGACCAAACAGCCAGGCTTTGAGGAAAGGCCCGAGTTATCACCAAATAAGTATGTGCAAATGCTCTCAAAGCTTAAATATTTTCTAAAAAGGACCAGCCACAATGGAAAATTTAAATACATTTAATAATAAATAAAATAGAACATGAAAAAGGGTAATTGTGAGGTGATGTTCAGGGAAGAGTTAAGACAGGCACTAGGTGGCAGTGAAGAGTTACCGAACAGCTGGGTAACTACAGCAGAGCTAGTAAGAGAGATGGCTAGAAAGGTGCTTGGCGTGACATCTGAAAAGAGGAAGGAGGACAAGGAGACCTGGTGGTGGAATGAAGAAGTACAGGAGAGTATACAGAGAAAGAGGTTGGTGAAGAAGTGGGATTGTCAAAGAGATGAAGAAAGCAGACAAGAGTAATAAGGTGATGAGGTGCATGACAAAGAGAGAGGTGGCGAAGGCTAAGGATAAGGCGTATGAAGAGTTGTATAAAAGGTTGGACACTAAGGAGGGAGAAAAGGACCTGTACCGATTGGCTAGACAGAGGAACAGAGCTAGTAAAGATGTGCAACAGGTAAGGGTGATAAAGGATAATGAGGGAAACTTACTCACTAGCGAGGAGAGTGTGTTGAGAAGATGGAAAGAGTACTTTGAGGGGTTGATGAATGAAGAGAATGAGAGGGAGAGAAGGTTGGATGATGTACGGATAGTGAATCGTAAAGTGCAGTGGATTAGCAAGGAGGAAGTAAGGATAGCTATGAGGAGGATGAAGAATGGAAAGGCTGTTGGTCCAGATGACATACCTGTGAAAGCATGGAGGTGTTTAGGTGAAATGGCAGTGGAGTTTTTAACTAGATTGTTTAATGAAATCTTGAAAGTGAGAGGATGCCTGAGGAATGGAGAAAAAGTGTTTTTGGTACCGATTTTTAAGAATAAGGGTGATGTGCAGAGCTGTAGTAACTACAGAGGGGTTAAACTGATCAGTCACAGCATGAAGTTATGGGAAAGAGTAGTGGAAGCTAGGTTAAGAAGGGAGATGATGATTAGTGATCAGTAGTATGGTTTCATGCCAGGAAAGAGCACTACAGATGCGATGTTTGCTCTGAGAGTGTTGATGGAGAAGTACAGAGAAGGTCAGAAGGAGTTGCATTGTGTCTCTGTGGATTTAGAGAAAGCATATGACAGGGTGCCTAGAGAGGAGTTGTGGTATTGTATGAGGAAGTCGGGAGTGTCAGAGAAGTATGTAAGAGTGGTACAGGATATGTATGAGGGCAGTGAGACAGCGGCGAGGTCTGCGGTGGGAGTGACGGATGCGTTTAAGGTGGAGGTGGGATTACATCAAGGATCAGCTCTGAGCCCTATCTTATTTGCAATGGTGATGGACAGGTTGACAGACAGGAGTCCCCGTGGACTATGATGTTTGCAGATGACATTGTGATCTGTAGTGAGAGTAGGGAACAGGTGGAGGAGACCCTGGAGAGGTGGAGATATGCAATAGAGAGAAGAGGAATGAAGGTCAGCAGGACTAAGACAGAATATATGTGTGTGACTGAGAGGGAGGATAGAGGAATGGTGAGGATGCAGGGAGTAGAGGTGGCGAAGGTGGATGAGTTTAAGTACTTGGGATCAACAGTTCAGAGTAATGCTGAGTGTGGAAGAACAGTTCAGAGTAATGCTGAGTGTGTAAGAGAGGTGAAGAAGAGAGTACAGGCAGAATGGAGTGGGTGGAGAAGAGGCAGAATGGAGTGGGTGGAGAAGAGTGTCAGGAGTGATTTGTGACAGACGAGTACCAGTAAGAGTGAAAGGGAAGGTCTACAAGAGGGTAGTGAGACCAGCTATGTTATATGGGTTGGAGAGAGTGACATTGACAAAAAGGCAGGAGTCAGAGCTTGACGTGGCAGAGATGAAGATGTTGAGATTTGCACTGGGTGTAATGAGGATGGACAGGATTAGGAATACATATATTAGAGGGTCAGCCCAGGTTGGAAGGTTTGGAGACAAAGCCAGAGGCAAGATTATGTTGGTTTGGACATGTGCAGAGGAGGGATGCAGAGTATATTGGGAAAAAGGTGCCAAGGATGAAGCTGCCAGGTAACAGGAAAAGAGGAAGGCCTAAGATCAGGTTTATGGATGTGGTGAGAGAGGACATGCAGGTGGTTGGTGTGACACAGCAAGATGCAGATGACAGGAAGAAATGGAAACAGTTGATCTGCTGTGGCGACCCCTAACAGGAGCAGCCGAAAGAAGAAGAAGATGAAAACATTAAATATATATTAAACAGTAAACACCAGAGATTCAGTCACAGGGAATATTGAAAATAACACAGCTGGAAAGTTTCACACAGTTATGGACAAACAGTATTTAGTTAGTCTCACTATATATTCCTGACTGATCTGGAAAATCACTGTTCCTACTTACAGAATACAGCAAGGCAAGATAATGTGGGCAAGTGGTCCTTGTTGTCAGATCCAAGAATACAGAATGCCTTTGAGACTTCAGTCTCCTCTAATACTAAAAATAAATACTTCTGTACAGAATGACATCACATAATCCAGTCATCTGACTTTGTTTTCTGCAATATCCCCCATCACTAGAAGCTACTAGGGTTTAGCACCTATGTGCTACAATACACACTAGACCTTTAGCTAAGTTTTATTAAAACAGTATGGCTTAACCCATAAAGTAATTGAATTTCAAGAATATTTTTCATAGTTGTGTGGATTAACCTCTTCTCCTCCAGAATATGCTGTTAAAACGTATACATTTAAACAGTAACAATAATGCATGTTCATTTCTTTTCTTTCCAGCATGGCACACTGTTGATACATTTTAATACAAGCAAACCTCACAACTACATTTTCAGCACAAGCATCTGTACAAATCAGTTTGATATACAAATGACATATAATTATTTACAAAATTCAAGCTAGGTGTGCTGGTATATGTTACACATCCACTACTCTACTTCTCCTGGCATGGCTGGTAGTACCTCCTATTGTCAACAAGCTGTATGATGAAGCTTCCATTTCTTTTTCTTGTGAACTTCCCTACTAGATAAAATATCTGTTAACAGAGTATTATGTCTGTCAATGGGTCATTTACCCCAAACTACTTCTGCACTTAAAGGGTTTGGTTTTCCCACATGTGTGGCGGGTACTGGAACAGCTCCCATGATGTGTCTAAACCTGGTTCCATAGTGACTGACAAAGCTATGCTAGAGGAAGATGGGGCAAAAGGTAAGTGGTCTGTAGGCCAAGCAGTGGTTCCAATGGAACAGCTCCCAGGATGTGTCTAAACCCCTGTTCTATAGCAACTGAAAAGCTACACTAGAGGGAGATGGAGCAAAAGGTAAGTGGTCTGTAGGCTGAGCAGTAGCCCCAACAAAATCACTAATCGTAGGCTGACAAAGATTTTTATTTATTTATTTTTTCTTTTTAGGTGCAACTGGACTTGATTGTGGGGGGTGCCAGAGTTAGGACTCAAGTCAAGGAAGAGAACACCAGACAGAATAATAACCTGAGAGTACTGGACAATGTATCCCATAAGCATTTAAAGTTTCTAGTAACAAGCGTGTCCCCACACAACTAAACTCTGCCAAACTTTACTATTACAAATAAAAATACTGAAATCTGTTCAGAATTTTTTTACAACTGACAAAAGTTGAAGAATTTCCAGTGCGCAAAGTCCAAACACCACAGTAACCAATGTCCCAGACACTGTTTAACAATGTTAGACTGCCATAAAATAATGCTCAATAGCAATTCAGACTACATTTTCTTGTAAGAGAGTAAAATCTCCACAGTACATTCAAATAACTTAAGTTGCGGTAGAATGACAACCTTATGTTAAAACAAGCACAGCAGAGTCATATACAGAGGAATTAGTGTGTAAAATGCTGAAAAAGTCCAAGTTCTGCAACGTTTTCCTGTAAAAAGATTAACAGAAAGGACAGGTACAACTATTTTGCAGTTCTGACTTTATCAGACAGCCTGTAGTGTCCAACATCACATGTACATACTGCATGTTTGCATAAATATTGAATGTTTCTTCAGAAACAGAAAAAAAACAAGCATTTTTTCAAATAGTGAAGCCAAATAAACACTGCTACAAGCAGAAGTTCTCACGGGAATTATTGTAAAAATTGACAAAAATATATATTTTAAATAAACATAATATAGAAACAAAAATAAATAAAATAAATAAAAAATGATAACTAAAATAAAATGAGAGGAAGGGAGTCCCCAAACAGGGCTAATATGAGCAGCAAGCCAGAAAAATTAGCACTGGATCCTGTGAAGAGTTAGGAGGACTTTCATCTCTGGATGGCAGAAAAAGACTAAACACATTTATTGTGACAACTGAAGGCCCCCCTCTCAGGAAATACTCAACCACTCAGCTGACAGAAGAAGAATGAGGGAAGGGAGTTTCTCAGCCTTTGAAAATTAGTCATTACTGGGTGACTTTACATATAACTCAAAATGCCACTGAGACAGTGGGAATGATGAAACTCATAATTTTAATGTTTTATCATATTGTCTAACCAACAGTTAAATCTTAAATTCATTCTAGGATTTGGCAAATCCATAAACAGCTAACACTTTATTTCATCTACATTGGAAATATTTGCAGTTTACAGATTAAATACCATTTTAAATCAGTTGAAATTTAAGTGTATATTTTGTTTCCATCATCATACATACATTTTTTCTTATTTTTATTTTTTTCTGGTTCTTTTTTCCACTTTATTCAAAATGATGTGTAATAACAATACTAACTATTATACAATATATATATATTTTTATAGATTTGTTATAGATTGTTTTTAGGGTTCTTGTACACAGACCTGAAGAAGTCTAGAAGGACGAAAGTGATCTTTCTTAACAATAGGTTATGAAAATAGAAATTGATTTTTACATGCAAAATGTATATGTATATATTTATATATTTTTTTTGATTGCCAAATGAACTAAGGTTGATATATTTCCAGCCATGTAATATATTGTCTTGGATAAAATCACAGACTTAATAATATACTTAATAATCTGGTTAAATTAGAGGTACCACATCATTAAAAATTTTATTTAAAGTACATAAGGGTTATATATTATTATGACAGTTACTAAGTAGGGCAGGACCAGCTCGAATGTCACACTGACGGGGGAAGGGATGTGAATTTAACATGTGTACCAATAACACTTTGTTTAACAGCACAATAAACCACTCCCATGCCTGATAAAAAGTATATATATATTTAGAAAGCTTGTGAGGAAATTATTAGTCTATTTCTGTTTTACTTGGGTCGCTTGTCTGTGTATTTAATAAAGGATTTTCGACTGGAAACAGGCTGCTGCCTTGCTTGGATTACTTTCGAATACTTAGTAATGCTGTACAATTATATATTTTCTGTTATTATTTTTTGTTTTGTTTTGACTTGAGACGAGTTTAAGTTCGCTACTTCTACTACTATTGTCTGATCTGATTACTATACAGTGATTAACTAGAAATATATGGACTGAAAATCTTCCACACAGAGAAGTTTCTTACACTGTCTTGTTCAGTTTACAGATTACTGATCATGTTTTCATACGAACCATGAAGCCAAGTCCGTTGTTAATCTAGCTATTCACTTACTATTCGAAATTACTTCAGGAAGATCAGTTGGACCCACACTCGTTTCTTCTTCCTTTACATTGAGTGGTAGTTCGTCAGGCCTTTCAATAAGCAGCAATAGCTGTTCCACAGGGATGTTAAATCCTAAGTAATAAAAAAAGCATACATACCATGGTTGAAAATGGACTCCAGGAATTTATTTCAGACTCTCACTTAATCTAGGCAACTGTGAAAGATAATATTAAAAAAAAAACAAGCTAGAAGTTCACATGAAACATAACTGGAATTTTAGGCCTTTGAGGTGAGGCATCATCTACAAATTTAGAGGCAAATAAGACAGGTTTACTATCACACAGCCACAATCTGAGCAAGGCTGAAATATGCAGCTTCAGCTAAGGAAACAACAAACACTCTTCTGAGACTCACTGAAATACCCCCGTCTTTTTACAGAAAGCTGAGTCCATAGCTACTTAGCTACATGGGATGATAAACTGGATCCAGCTACAGTGGCCCTTGTATATGGTGTTAGCCACTTTTTTTTTATCTGATCTGTTGAGTCTATTTCACAGAATAGGTAATGACTGAGGTAAAAAAAAAAAACACACACACAAGGAAAAGCACCCCTTCCCATGCAGACTACCCATGCAGAAAACATTCCCCTTTTTACTCCCTTAATTTAATCAATAAACAATTATGGCATTGCACATCTGAGGGTGAGTTACAAAATCTGTCATTTACTGACTGCATGATAAATTAGGTCATAGAGATCAGGTGTCACCGAAAACCTACTTGCATATTAGTGCAGGGTCCTGCTTACACTTACAAATGTTACAGGCCACCCTCACAAACTCAGGAACCTCACATGGCCTTCCTGAAAACACTAGAGGGGATAAATGTATCACCAAACACCATCATACTAGGTGACTTCAATTACCCTAATATAGACTGGGAACACTACTCAAGCCCAAACACCCTAGCCCAAAAGTTCCTGGAATTCATAAACTCAAATGCCATGGAACAACTAGTCACCATCCCCACAAGAGGAGATAACATACTTGATCTCATCATCACGAACATGGGAGCACAATGTTCAACACCGAAGTATACCCCTCACTGGTGAGATCAGATCACAAACTAATCTCGCTGGAGGTCCTCATCCCACCCCCACCCGAAATAAAAAAGACCACAGTAAAGAACTTCTCAAAAGCCGACTTCACACTTCTAAAGACTAGTGTGGTCTCCTTTCAGGCTCCCGAGCCGGCGGAAAACAATACTCAAGCCGCTGAATCACTTACAAATGCCTTCTACCAGCACCTGCAGGACTGCATGGATAAGGCAATCCCAAGCAAAACAAAGACTCTTTGTACCAAAGGCAAGCGTCCAGTCTGGTGGACCCCAGCCATAAACAAACTCTACAACAAAAGGAGGAAGCTACTACAAGATAGAGCAAAATCCTTAAAAGGTAGGACACCCTTGATCACTATAAGTAAAAAACTAAGAGCTCTCATAAAATCATCCAAAGCAAATTTCGAGAGAAAAGTAGCTAAAGACTCAAAAGACAATCATAAGGCCTTCTTTAGCTATGTTAGAAACCTAGGAGGAAACTCCCAGATATGCTCAGAACTAGTTCAAAATGATGTGAAGATTACTGATCCTACAGACATTGCCAACATACTGGCTGACAGGTTCAGTGCAAACTTCTCCCCCCCCTACCCCCCAAAAGGAGAGATATCTATACCAAACGAGTGCAGCCCCCCAAACATCTCCAGCGCCCAAGTGAGAACTGCTCTCTCCAAAGCAAAAAACACAGCATCCATGGGACCTGATGGTGTCCCCGGCTGTGTGCTCCACAAACTCAATAAGGAATTAAACCCACAGCTAGGACAACTGTTTAATCAAAGTCTTACCTCTGGATACGTACCCAGGGAGTGGCGCACTGCAACTGTGGTCCCACTTCACAAAGGCGGTGCCTCCACAGACCCTGGAAATTACCGGCCCATTAGCTTGACAAGCCTTATCTGCAAAGCCATGGAGAGGATCATAATGGACCTCATAAATAAAGACATAGGGAATTTGCAGACTTTGGATCCAACCCAGTTTGGCTTTGTCAAAGGCAGATCATGCCTTTTAAACTTGGTTGACTTTTTCAAACAGTCACCAAAGCCATTGATGAGGAAAGGCAGTCCATACAGCCTACCTCGATCTGGCTAAGGCCTTCGATACAATACCCCACTCGGGTATCATTGAAAAACTCATCAGCTTAAATGTTAACCCATACATCACAAGATGGGTTGCAAACTGGCCGAAAGTGACAGAACCCACAGGGTCAGAGTTGCTGGCGCCATGTCAGACTCAAAGCCTGTCACAAGTGGTGTCCCACAGGGCTCAGTCCTGGGCCCACTCTTGTTTGGCATCTACTTTTCCAAGTACAAGCAAACACAGGAGGGTTATGGCTGACAAAGTTTGCAGATGACTGCAAACTGGGCCATAGTAGAAAACACATCTGACACAGATATCCTTCAGAAGGGTCTCACAGAAGCGGATAACTGGTGCCAGAGCCACGCCTAAAGTTAAATGCCAAAAATGCATAGTCATACCCTTCGGGAAAAACAAGGTTACCCCTAGCTACCAAATAGGTGGCAATCCACTGAGCACAGAAGAAGTTATCAGGGACCTGGGGACCCAGGTTGATAGTAGTCTGTCATTCGACACCCATGTAGCTAAAGTAGTTAGGAAGACCTTCTACATTGCCCACCTTATCATGAAGGGATTCTCATCTAGATCAAGGGAGGTCATTGTCTCCCTTTACTCATCACTCATCAGACCAATGATTGAGTACAATGCCCCATTCGGAATGTATCTGACCCGACACTTGCAGCAGCTGGAGAGGCCACAAAAGTTCCTCACCAAAAGGATAAAAGGTCTCAAAATCTGTCCTATGCTGCCCGACTGAAAGAACTCCAGCTCTATTCAGTCGCCACGCTGCTCAGAGGTGACCTTTGCCTAACATACAAGGCCATGTCAAACCCAGATTTGATGAATATGCTTCACCTCAAAAATCAAGATCCATCAGAGCCACAAGGGCGGAGACTTAAACCTCGACACGGCTATCAATAGGACGTGCTGGAGGGATAGATTCATCACCCAAAGACTCCCTATGCTGTGGAACAAAATCCCGGTACGTGAGGCAGAGCACCTCGCTGGCCTTGTTCAAGAGAAATCTTGACCAATGGATGGGAGATCGCAGATATACCCCAGGGATTACCTCAGTGTCACTGCTCGACAGAGGCACAGCAAAATAATGGGTATAGTTCCCCATACTAAAGGGGTGGCGTAAGCCACAAAACTATGGGCTAGGCTTGTAAATGCCCTCGGGCAGATAGCCTAGTATGAACCTATGAACCTATGAACCTATCAGTAGCTGTCCACTGCATGGACAGCATGGCCATGCCAGCTGCCTATTGTGCAACCAGACAGGCAGCTCTTGCCCAAGGTCTGCAAGCTATAATTTTAATGGGGAGAGGTACGGGATATTGTCCCTCTGTCCTTTATGAGATATAAAGTGTGTTCATCTTCAGACACATTCTGTCAGGGAAGTTAGTGATGTCTAGTTAAACAAGCTATACAAAACCACTGCCTTACACAACCAACTGCACACAACATTCAAAACAGCTTCAATGAAAGAAATTACACTGGCAGCCAAATGCCTTGGTACAGAGGATTGAATCCAAGAATATGACCCAAGTCTGATTAACATCTAAGACACCTGTTGCAGCTGGATGGGGAAAGTGGAAGGACAAGAGTCAGTCTGCTCACCCAATCTCATAGTGACGGGTCTGGGAGCATTTGTCAATGGATATCCCATGTAGCCAAATCCTAGTGGAAACTGGGTCTCACATGGAGGGGAGGGAAGGGAAGCAGGACCTCTGATTACATCACACAGAGCTGAGGATATCAGCCACAAGGCACACTGAATGCCAACCCCATGGCCATGATATGACATCTCCCATGCCCGACAAGGTCTGACCATCAGGTAATGAAATGTAGAATTGTCATCAAGGTGGAACAGACAAATCTATAGAACAGCCAGAAAATAGCACTTGCAAATAAAACTGAAACATCAGGGTAATACTCCCTTGCCCATATCCCCAGCAATCTAAACTGAACCAACTGTACCTCTGCTCTCAAAAATAATCAGATCTGGGTTTCTGTAACTCAGGGTCAGAAATCACCCCTTGGAGACACCATATGGAGAAAACCGTAATAAGACCAGTCATGTAAAACATGCAACACTACTTGTTATTCTGGTCTGCCTTCCACTTGATATCTGTCCTTCTGTACTCTTAACAGAAAACCATTCTGTACACTGTACCCTTAACAGAAAACCATTCTGTACACTGAACTGAAGTACATTTAGTGCTGTTATGGGAAAGTCTTTAAATCTGCATCACTAATGCCAAACATATCCAAAGGTTCGGGTTAAATCCACACCACTAACACCAAATATATGCAAGGGTTTTGGCTTAAAAAAAAAAATCTTACCACTGCCACCAAGTAGTAAATCAAGGATGATATTATTCATTGTACCACTGAAACAATATATGCAAGATAGATTTAGAGGTCCATACAAGGTGGTCCACATAACCACCAATAAGACAGGAAGTGTAAGACTGATATACTTAAAAAATACTAGCTCCACTGATTATGGAAAGCCATACTCTATATCCACAATTGAATTTATGAATAGTCATCCCTCGGTCAGGAATGGTGCTAGAGATATCCAATTGTGCTTTGCTTGACATGCACGAGAAGTCTGCTCCATAAGTAAGGAGCAAGGTGCATTAAAAATGAATAACTCCAGCAGGTCCTACTTATGTACCAGTGAAGGTCAAGGATTGTTTATGATGCTGCTGCTGGTCCTCTGTAGATGGAGGACAGCAGGAAAGATAGGGGAGGAGTCTCGTAATACAGGTGGTTGAGCACATGTCACCACACGCCTGTATGAGACAGAATACAGCAAGAGGAGTTTTAATCTACCAGGGTAGCTTATGGAGTTTAGTCCAATCATTTTCTTGGCTAGGACACTTTGGAGGCCTTGTGGGATATCAACAGTTTGGTGGAAGAGGTACTACCAGCCCTCCTTGTTTGATTCCTGTCAGTGATTAAGTTAGGTATCCAGCAGATAACAGCTGTCAATGATGAGCTGGGTAGGCTTATCAATAATACTTGCATGGGGGAATTGTATCAAAAGGTTTAAGTATAACCAGACAGACAGTGAGGACAGAGTGGCACACGTCTGACCCTACAAATGACCACAGAATTGATCAACTGTGACTGAACCCCTGCTTTTTGATCAGTAAACACACAAGTTCTTAGGAAAACATCACAAACAGGTCAAAAAAAGGTTTATGCAAATCATGGCATAGCTTCTGTAAATTGTGGCATGTAACACACAATGCGAACAGTACTTTAATTTTTGTGCACTTTATTAACATTGACATTTTTTAACATACAATGAAAGGCAGCGCAGCTTGCTTTAAAAACAATCTTAAGAGTTTTCTTGTTCCTTTTCCCCAGCTTGAGTTGGGTTAAAGTTTATGCATCATTGGGTTTTGTTATTGCTGGATACACACACACACATCCATGATTATGGTCTTGGTAACCCACACATAAATTGCTGGTATCCCTTTGAATATATCCACAACAAACTTCCTATTACTCTAAAGATTCCTCTGGTCACGTATCTGTCAAATATTCTTCAAGTATTCCTACCTCTGGTCACACAACTCTCTCCCTATGGGCCACAGACCTCGCTTTTAACCTCAGATTAAAAAACATCTAAGATTAATCTCTGCTAGTGCATGCTTTACTATAATGTTTGCTGCATATACACCTTCATTACTTTAACATTACATGCACACCACACTGTATTACACAGCATTGTAACAGTAAAAGTAATATATTTAACACTATTTTTGCAGCCGTTTATTAGTCACTATTCCATTAGAACCCTGTCATAACATCCCCATTTCTGTCTTGAGTAGGATAGGTTACAAGACAGAGACATCCCAGCCACACTGATGTCCTTGTTATGAGGGATAGCCCATCCACACTGATGTCCTTGTTATGTGGCCTATGGATAACTGAATTTGAGGGGGCACTGGAATAAGGTCCAACTATCTAGTTTGTTGTTAATGTCCTTTACATTGTGTAGCCACTGCAGAGGTACTTGGTCAGTGGCTAGCACTAAACTATAACTAAACAACTAGCATTGGAACTGACTGGAAGTTTAATGCCAAGGTCCTATCACTCCATGGCAGAGTAACATGTTTCGGCACTACCTGATTTTCTGCTGAGGAAAGAGACTGGATATTCTTCTCCACCCATTTCCGGAGAAAGTATACTCTCTACCTCTACTGTGCATGCATCTATGTATGTGTACCATACATGGCTCGTCAACAACCGGGGTCACTAAAACTGGCTGTGAACAAAAATCACGTTTCGACTGTTCAAAGTCTAATTTGCTGCTACACTCCACCTTACCTGGCTGGGGCCTTACCTCTTCATAAGGTTTGTTACAGGACAGGCTACGGTTTCATAGTTTCATAGATTAGTACTAGGCTAACTGCCCTTGCAAGTCATTTTAAGCCTAGCCAATTATCCACGGTAGCAAACATGGGTACTGACTTTCTACAGCAGTCACCTAGCCCCATGAATGCATTCACTCATGTTTGCTATTGGATACTGGCAAGATATTGACAGTGTTTATTTTGTCTTCCTGGTGTCTAATCACACCCCTCCCAACACATATCTTAAATGTCTGACTTCTGTCACACATAACTTAATTTTGGCAGCATTAGCAGCAAGTCCTGTCTGTCTTAAAGTGTACTGCTCACTTTCGGAAGCATCCATGTTTACAGTTTAATTTCCAGTTATATTCATGTTAGCAATGAAAGTGATTTTGTAAACAATGAAATGTTACAGTGAGTCTGACTTTTCAGTTTTTGTCTAGGACCACACATATAAATGTAAATCACTGCTTAATATCCACCATGACATAGATATGTCTGGAAAGCATTCTGGGAAAGACTAAACAACTTCAGAAGAGCAGAGTCTTACATTATGATTGCACTATACTGCGGTGGTGGTGCTGCGGTAGAGTTGTCGCCTCACAGTAAGACGTTGTCCTATTCGATTCTCAGCTAAAGCGTCTTCTGTGTGGAGACATGCGTGAATGGGCGTACCTTCGTTGAAGGTTGTGCGTCTGAGCTGGCAACTCGGCACGTAACAATCTACTGCCAATCATTAGCGGACCAGAGTTCCACTGTGGCGACCCCTAACCGGGAAAAGCCGAAAGACACAACAACATGTTAATTTGCAAGGTGAGGCGTCCCAGCCAAGAGACCTAGTCATCAACTTCTTTTTAAAGGAAGTAACATTCCTACTAATGTATTTAGCATTGAAGTACAGTAGTCTATACAATTTAGGTACTGAGGCATTAAGAGTTCAGTCCTTCGTGATGTTGCGACATGTTTCAGCTCCAAGAAAAAAAAAAATTACTAAATGATTTCACTAATGGGCCAACAAGATCCTTGGCTATCCCATTCAAATCGGACCTCAATAACAGGAATGGTTATCAATGGACCTCTATGCCTGAGATGTGGTGCAATCTTCTGACATAAATCAGGCAAATAAAACTTTGGAAAAATTCCAGCTCTGGTTCTGTCCAAGTTTTCTCCCATAATACAACTATGCTACTTTAATCACAAGTGTTTTAAAAGATTTTGCAATTAACAGTTGGCACAGTATTTCCACTCTGCCTTCCTTAGCCCTGTAAAGAAAGCCAGTCTTCAACTTGACATATTGGTATGGGATAGAACTAACCTGTACTTCTGTTGCTCCTCCTAATCTGGCTACCTTTTCTTTCCTCTTTGTATTTTATTAAAATTTCCATTGCTTATCTGAAAAGTCATCAGCACACTCACCTAAGAATAGTGCTACAGATACTTCTTCTGTTATTCCATTCTCTATGAAAGGCAACTAATGTTAAAGAGCCTTCCTTCAGCTTTTGTTAATGTCTGTTTTTCTAACTAGCTGCTGTTGACAGTCCAGTTTCTGACTACATTTCTGTTTTGACTTTACAGTGGAAAACCTAGGATTATGTTCATATTTCCTTATGGAGTTTTTCACTGTTTCTCTCCAACTTTGTGTTTGCGCACTGGCTTCATTCATTAGTTTTGTAATAAACTCTTGACAAAATCCTGCATCTGACATTACAGGTTCTTCCTATCAGTTTTTTGCATAGACACACAAAATGCTGTACTGCCAGATCCAAGGGCATCATTGCCAACCGGCAAAGAGGGCCAGCCTTTGTTCAAGTACAACATCTGTGTAGTGTTGTCTGTGACATCTAGAAGAGGATGCAAACTTCTAAGTGGTGAAGAACTTTTGAGGCACGAATCACTGCTGTCACCTTGTCCCTCTCTAACACAGATGACAAGCAGGCGGGGTGTTTCGTTTAGATGTTTTAACACAGAAACACATCAGGATGGATAGCATCATAAAATACAAACAAACTAGTTAACAGACAGACCTTATATACAAACATGGTTACATCTTGTGCAAGTCCTTGGATAGCTTCTTAAAGGTACATACATACACACTGATCTACATCCTCCCTCTTAAAATGACTGCCCTTTGTAAAAATAATATCAGAGTTAGACATGCATTACTATAGCCATTAGAGACAAAACACAATGCTCATGTCCAATTTGTTTTGCATCTGTCACAGGTTTAGAGATGTGATCTATCTCGTAACAAACCAATCTGGACCAAATTTAGCAACAGAGACAGTCTTCGGTGAACAACCCGCATCAGGAACTTCTGGATTCATCACAGGAATAGGAACAGTCTCTAGAACAGACCAAAACACCCACAAGGGCAGACAGCTAAAAGAAAAATAAAGCCCCACAAGGTTCAATAACCATCCAACGGATTAGCAACAGGTTACCAACGAAGTAAAATTTATTAGCAAGGACAGACTGGCAATAACAGACTAAGCACACAAACGCTTTCGCCAACAATCCGGCTTCATCAGAGTCATTAATTAAAGCAAACCAATGCTTTTTAAACAGTAACATCTAACACCATTGGTTAAGCATGATACCACCCACCAAACCTTAATCACATCTTAATTAAATATAGTAAATATAATAACATATTAAAACCCATACTTAAACACACTTAAAAAAAAACACACTTAAAAAACATTTACTCCCTTTCCTTAATAAATATTAATAAATAGTTCCATACATTATTATTAGTGTTAATCTATTGTGTGTTATGTTAAACAATTACATAAAATAATTAAACCTCCTATACTGTTAATTCAACATTCTTATCAATACATATACATATATCATTTAATTTCTAATATACTAAATAAATAAAACTATCAAAATACATCATTAATAAATATGAGAAATATTAAAAATACTAAAAATAGTAAAAATAATAATACATCAAATTTGCTGGGATCTGAGTTTTAACATAGGTTTCAAAGAAACATGGTCATTTAGGCCAGGGGGCCTACAGGCGTCTAATCTAATCTGCCATTCTGCCTCCAATGCCCCCACCTTATTTGCTACATCTCCACCTTCCCCACAATCCAACACACGACCAATAACAAAAAATACAAATTTGCTAAATTCTATACATCTCGTGCTGTGCAAATAAAGTGCGTTGTGCATATCTTTCTTTTTAATAGACCTCATATGCTCAGCTACCCTATCACGTAGCCTCCTTATAGTCTTACCTACTTAGTAAGCGTCACAGGAGGTACAAGTAGCCAAGTAGACCAAATTCTTTGTGCAACAATTACATTGTCCAGGGCACGGAATTGTATATTTGTACCCACTAACACAGACATATGTACTCTCATTCACAAATCTGCACCATCTGCAAAAGCCACATTTCTTCATGATAGACTTAAAATTTTTCTTACTTTTCTTTTCCAAAATGCCCTTCAAATTCTCTCCCCTACTATATACAACTACTGGCATTGAACCCATAATCTTTTTAATCTCTTCAACTCAGAGATAGGTTCCAAATTTCTTTCACAAGTTCAATTATTTCAGGCATCCTTTGATTATATTTTAGCACTAAACATGCTTGTTAAAGCAGCAGTATTAATCATAAGGCTTCTTCGACTAGACTTCTATCATAACCTCTCTTATGCAGCAGTATTAATCATAAGGCTTATTGTACTAGGCTTCTATCATAACCTCTCTTAAGCAGCAGTATTAATCATAAGGCTTCTTCTACTAGACTATCATAACCTCTCTTACGCAGCAGTATTAATCATAAGGCTTCTTCTACTAGACTTCTATCATAACCTCTCTTAAGCAGCAGTATTAATCATAAGGCTTCTTCTACTAGACTTCTATCGTAACCTCTCTTAAGCAGCAGTATTAATCATAAGGCTTCTTCTACTAGACTTCTATCGTAACCTCTCTTAAGCAGCAGTATTAATCATAAGGCTTCTTCTACTAGACTTCTATCGTAACCTCTCTTAAGCAGCAGTATTAATCATAAGGCTTCTTCTACTAGACTTCTATCGTAACCTCTCTTAAGCAGCAGTATTAATCATAAGGCTTCTTCTACTAGACTTCTATCGTAACCTCTCTTAAGCAGCAGTATTAATCATAAGGCTTCTTCTACTAGACTTCTATCGTAACCTCTCTTAAGCAGCAGTATTAATCATAAGGCTTCTTCTACTAGACTTCTATCGTAACATCTCTTAAGCAGCAGTATTAATCATAAGGCTTCTTCTACTAGACTTCTATCGTAACCTCTCTTAAGCAGCAGTATTAATCATAAGGCTTCTTCTACTAGACTTCTATCATAACCTCTCTTAAGCAGCAGTATTAATCATAAGGCTTCTTCTACTAGACTTCTATCGTAACCTCTCTTAAGCAGCAGTATTAATCATAAGGCTTCTTCTACTAGACTTCTATCGTAACCTCTCTTAAGCAGCAGTATTAATCATAAGGCTTCTTCTACTAGACTTCTATCGTAACCTCTCTTAAGCAGCAGTATTAATCATAAGGCTTCTTCTACTAGACTTCTATCGTAACCTCTCTTAAGCAGCAGTATTAATCACAAGGCTTCTTCTACTAGACTTCTATCGTAACCTCTCTTAAGCAGCAGTATTAATCATAAGGCTTCTTCTACTAGACTTCTATCGTAACCTCTCTTAAGCAGCAGTATTAATCATAAGGCTTCTTCTACTAGACTTCTATCGTAACCTCTCTTAAGCAGCAGTATTAATCATAAGGCTTCTTCTACTAGACTTCTATCATAACCTCTCTTAAGCAGCAGTATTAATCATAAGGCTTCTTCTACTAGACTTCTATCGTAACCTCTCTTAAGCAGCAGTATTAATCATAAGGCTTCTTCTGCTAGACTTCTATCGTAACCTCTCTTAAGCAGCAGTATTAATCATAAGGCTTCTTCTACTAGACTTCTATCGTAACCTCTCTTAAGCAGCAGTATTAATCATAAGGCTTCTTGTACTAGACTTCTATCGTAACCTCTCTTAAGCAGCAGTATTAATCATAAGGCTTCTTGTACTAGACTTCTATCAACCTCTCTTAAGCAGCAGTATTAATCATAAGGCTTCTTGTACTAGACTTCTATCATAACCTCTCTTAAGCAGCAGTATTAATCATAAGGCTTCTTGTACTAGACTTCTATCATAACCTCTCTTAAGCAGCAGTATTAATCATAAGGCTTCTTCTACTAGACTATCATAACCTCTCTTAAGCAGCAGTATTAATCAATTCTTCACTTAAAACATCATGATCACTGCATAATCTAGAAATTCGTAAATATTCACTATATGGGAGTGCCTTAATGGTATATGGTGGGTGACAACTATTGCCATTCAAAAAATGGCTTACACTATCAAATTTTCTGTTCACTTTAGTTTTTATTTGTCCATCAGGCTCACCCTGTACAAAATCTCCAAAAACACTACACTTGCCCCATATTATAAGCGATCGAAGGTTATGCCACACCTATTATTATGCAGATCTTCTATGAAATGTTTCACTTGTTCATACCCCCCTTCTTATGCAAAACCATTTTCAGGAACATTTTGACATGAAACTGCCTTGAAAGAGGAAGATCTATAGACAGACATGCTGAAATGACAGATAACTGAACCTTGATAGAAGAATAAGAAAGGCCATAGAATAGTAACTTACACAGATATTGTAAAACCAGAAAAGAACTAGTCCTGAATGGGTAATGGTTATGTTGTCTGCACCAACCAGAAAACATTTTCCATATGCGAATATATGATTTTTTTAGTAGCAGGCTTTCATGCCTCCATTAGTACCTGCTGCATGTCCTCAGTAAATGACCTATCATCCAGGCAGTCAACTGAAGATGACCGAAGTTGGAGTGTACTGGACTGTACCGAACACACCTGTCTTGTGTGAACAAATCCAGTCTGTGAAGAAGGTTGTGGTAACTGCTCCTTTCCATTTCAGAAAGAAGGGAGAATATCACAGTTTCCTGGCCCAGGAGGAAGACTTATGAATCTTTAGAAATACCTTAGATATTAGTGGAAAGGCATAAACCATAGTGGAACATTCTTGTTCAAAGAAAAAAATTTATCAGTCTTCCAGGCCTTTTTTCATAGAATCCTGGAACAGAATCTTAACAGTTGACTGTTCAAAAGAGAAGGCAAAAAAGGTCTACCTGAGGGAACTCCCCTCAGATAGATCAAACCTTAGAAGACCCCCATGATCTAGTTTCCATTCATAAGGGTATGCCCTGGTCCTGTTCAGCTTGTCTATCACATCTTGCTCTGACAATAAGGAGGATGCCTATAGTGTGAAAATGCACTGTGAAACTATGTCCCAAGCTAATATGGCTAGTCTGCAAAGGGGTTCCCCCTTGCTTGTTGATGTACCATATGACTGTGGTATTGTCTGAAACCCCTTGAAGAAGTCGCAAGGACCAAAGATGGTTAAGAGAGAGTTGAGTGCCTTGATCGAGGTAAGCATCTCTTGATATTTATGTGCTTGCATCTGTCCTTAGTGTCCTACACTCTCTGTGCTTTTATCCCCCGGAAACTGCTCCCCAAGCAAAGTCTGAAGCTTCTTTGGTGACTACTTTGGAGCAGGGAGGGAGGGAGAAGGGGATATCTGGATTCAAGAACATCTGTTATCTCCACCAAAATATCTCATTTTTAACAAACCCCAGCATTGGGATTTGAAAAGATAAAGGGTGTTGATGCTGGGATGAAACAGATTTCAGATGCCACTGTATCTCTCATGCGGAGTCTTGCCAGGGGTATCCTAAATACGTTGAGACCTAAAACCCTGAGGAATTCCCTTGCAGTGACCAAAGTCTGAGTGGAAAACTTTAATAGATCTATTTTTTCCTGTGGCAGAAAAGCTCTTTGAACTGAGGTGTCTAGTTGATATCCTAAAACACAATCCAATTTTGAGGGAGTCAAGAAAGTGCCAGCAGTTCCAAAACCCTGCGTGCTGAGGTGATAGCCAGAAGGAAGGAAGGCTGTTTTCCATGACAAGTATTGTAGCTCTGCTGAAGAAGCCGGCTCAAAGGGAGGCAGGGTTAGCTTTTCCAATACGAAGTTGAGGTCCCAAGCTGGAACTGGTGGTTTCCCTGGGGGTTTTATATTTTTTGCCCCTCTGAGGAACTGCCTTAATAGAGGATGTGAGAATAGAGGAGGGTCTGTGTTGTATTGTGCAGAAATGGCTGAAGTGTGAATCTTGATGGAGGAGAAGGAAAGGCCACTGTTTAACATCTCAGTTAAATATACCTCAAATTTTACAGTACCTATTACCCAAGGATTCTGTCCCTTTTCTTGATTCCAGGAACAAAATCGTTTCCATTTGGCGGAGTAAGCTTTTCTAGTAGAAGGTCTTCTGGCCTCCAAGATGACATCCTGCACCTCCTTGGAGAGGAGAGTCTGTTGTGTAATTAAGGAATTCTCCATGCAGCTAGATTTAGGGTTTTGAGCTGGCTGTGCAGGGTTTTGTAGTTGTGCTGGGATAACAGAAGAGGAACTGGAGGTAGGATCCATGGTGGGGAGTGTGTCAGGCTCTTTAGGAGTGGATACCAGTGTTGTCTTGGCCAGTCTGGAGCAATGAGAATCATTTGTGGCCTCTCTGCTCTGGCTTTTAATAGAACTTTGGTCAGTAGAGGAAGAGGCGTGAAGGCATAGACTGTCAATGTTGTCCAATTGAAAGAGAGAGCGTCCACTTTCCAGGCCCGTGGATGATAGGTCCTTGAGCAAAATTTTTTCAACTGGTAATTTCTGTGGGTAGCAAATGTCTGGCTGTCCCCATGCCCGAGTTATCTTTTAGAACACTTGAGGATGCAACTTCCATTCCTGTGGATCTGTCATATTTCTGCTTAGGTTGTCTGCCAGTGTATTTTCCTTCCCTGGCAGGAATTGTGCCTGTAGTTGAATTTGCAATTCCAGAGCTGTGTTCCATAGGGTCATGGCTTGCCTGCACAGGGGGTATGAATGAGTTCCCCCTTGTTTGTTGATGTACCACATGACTGTGGTGTTGTCTGTCCTTATCAATAGCTGGCCTGGATGCAGTAGATCTTTAGTCATAAAAGCATTTTGCACGGCTAGCATCTCCTTTTAGTTGATGTGTAGGTGTCTCTCTTTTTGGGACCATTTTCCCTGAATGCTCTGATCTGCCATGTGTGCTCCCCAGGCGTAGTCTGAGGCATCCGTTGTGATGATTTGAGTTGCCGGAGGTACACAGAAAGGGAGACCTGTGTTCCTTTGGCATGCTTGAGCCCACCACAAAAATTCCTTTTGAAGGCATGGAATGAGTGGTATAATTGTTTCCAAGCTGTGGCTGTGTTGAGACCATAAGTTTTTTAGGTACCATTGTAGTTTCCTCATATGCAGCTTTGCACATGGGATTAGTAGGATGCAAGATGCCATGAATCCCAGAGCCTGCAGGACTTTCCTTGCAGTTAGTCTGGTGAGAGTTGCCATTTTGCTGAAGTATAGAGACAGTTGCCCTTGTTTGTCTGGCGTGAGGTAGGCCATCTGGATGGTTGTATTTAAGCTGGCCCCCAGGAAAATTATCTGTTGAGAAGGTATTAGTTTTGATTTCTTTTTGTTCACTGTGTATCCCAGGAAGTTTAACAGTTTTATTACAAACGCCAGATGCTGCAATAGAATGTCCTTGCTGTCCGCTTGGATCAGGCAGTCGTCCAGATATGGGTACATTTGAATTCCTTGTAGTCTGCAGTAGGCAATTACTGATGCCAGGCATTTCGTAAACACTCTGGGCGCAGTAGATAAGCCAAAGGGCAATGCAGAGAATTGGTAATGGGTTGAACCTGCAAGGTATCTTCTGCAATCTTGTCTGATAGAGACATGCAGCTATGCCTCCTTGAGGTCCAGTGTTACCAGCCAAGACTCCTTGCCCAGCATGGGAAGTAGCTGCTGTACTGTGAGCATCTTGAATTTTGGCACCTGTAGATATGTGTTTAGGATGGATAGGTCTAAGATAGGTCTCCAATCTTTGTCTTTCCTTGGTACCAGGAATAGCCTGGAATAAAAACCTTGGCCTTGTTCTTTTTCAGGTACCTCTTGAATCGCTTTCATATCCATGAGAGCGGAAATTTGTCTTTGTGCCTCTGCCCTTTGATTTTGTGGCAGGTTTGGCATGCCTCTCATTTTTGGAAGGGTGTGAAAGTGGAACCTGTAGCCTCTGTGTATAATGTCCAGAATCCATTTGTCTTTTGTCACAATATGCCAGTTTTTTTTCAATAATGCCAGTTTTCCGCCCAAAGGTGCTGCCATCAAAGCTTTGCTTGGCAGGCATAGGGGGAAGTCATTGTGTCTGTTTTCTAAATGACTGTGATCTATCTTCTCCACCTCTTGTGGTTGGTGCTTGCCACTGTCTTGCTCTGTAAGATCCTTGAGGTTGTCCTCTACCCCTTGGGCGTCTGTATCTGCCCCTTTGAGGTCTGTCCGTGGCTGGAAAGGACCAATTTTTTGAAGGCCAGTTTCCGCTAAAGCGTGGAGGTTGTACCTGCAGGAAATCTTTCACCGTTTGCATAGATTTCACTTTTTCCTCCATTTTCTTTAGTACCTCCTCAGCTTTAACACCAAACAATACATCTTTTTGAAGTGGTGCATCTAATAACTTTGCTTTGACATGATCTGGTAAGGTTTGCTCTTTGAGCCAGGCATGTCTACGTATAACAGACCCCATGACAGCAGCTCTACATGAGGCCTCTAAAGCATCAAAACCACACTGCAAGGTATGTTTACCCACTTGCTCTGCACCATGCAACAAATCCTGCAACTCTTTCAAATTTGGTTGTTCTGTTTGTGTCATTTTGCTTTTTAACTGGGACAACAAAAACTGTTGGTACTTTAACATATGGAATTGACAGTTTAATGCCCTCATGGTTAAAGTAGCAGATGTATACACCTTTTTCCCCCACCTTTCTAATGCTCTGGAATCCCTCTCTGAAGGTAAAGGGTTTTTAGCAGTAGAGGCCTTTATTCCCGTGAAATAGTTTCTGGGTCAGCAGTAGGGCTTTTATAAAGGAACTGGTGAGAATCAGGGACCCGGTAATACCTGTCTGGTTTAACAGGGGCTGGAGGTAAAGAGTCTGGATTAAGACTGGCTTCTGCATACACATCCTGCAAAATATCTAAAACAGAAAGGATAGCCAGGGGCCTATGCTAGGGGAGCAGTAGAAATTTCCTGAGCCTTTTCTTGGAGTGAGTAATCTTGACCTACCCAGTGAAAGTGTTCCTTCAAAGTATGCAGGGTTTCCCCAAAAGAGTAGTCCTCGGGGGGGGGGGGGGGAGACCGAGGGAATAGACTCTTCAGCATCAGAGTCTTCGAAAGGAGAATAGGCATAATCCTGGTCCTCAGAATGTTCTGAGGTAATAGAAGCCTGGACTGAGGAAGGGTAGTCTTCCTCCAATCTGGGTCTTTTGTCAGAGGGGGGTTGGGAACCCCTGATGAGAGATATCAAATCCTCAGCCATTTTAAGCATCTGTTTTTTAGGCATAGGGCCTTGGGAGGAGGTCTGAGGACCCTGTTTTTTAGTTTTCATGGCTGCTTTAGATTTAGTGAAGGATTTAATAGAGAAGGTGGAAGGCCTGAAGACGCCTTCCGAATTGGCAGGCCTGACTAAATTTTGAGTTTATCCACCAAGAGTGGCGTCGGTATCTGTAGTAGGAATGGAGACCAAGGATCCTGCGACCTCGGGTACTGAAGTCACCGGTAAAATAGATTCATCGGTAGTCAGGTGCAGCATAGGCGCCTCGCTGAGAACCGGAGAACCGGTAGTCGGCCTAAGCGTGGTCTCAGTACTCGGTGCGGACCTCAGATGGCGGTCCTTATCTTTGTGTCTTTTGCCTAAAACTGTTGTCAGAGAATCCGACGACATGATGTAATTAAATTTTTTGCCAAAATAATGTTGGGCGAATTCCGCCCGGCGCTTAATAGTGCGCTTGTTAAACCTAGCACAAAAACGGCAGGCCAAGACGTCGGGGTCTGGGCCTAAGCAAGGTATACAGAAAGAGTGGAAATCCTTATGCGGTATTTGCTTCCCACAAGAAATGCAATTATTAACTTTGTCTGACATCGGTCTGAGGCAAGAAAAGTTTCCCCAACGGGGTACTTAGTTTTAAAGAAGACTTCGGCTGAAATACTTTCAAAAAATCTCAGGAGCTGGCCGACCGGCACTTGCGAACTGCTTCTGCTTCGGGCACCGCGCGGCAAGAAAGACTGAAGAAAATGGCGTCGGCTGCCTCTTTTATACCCCTGCCGCACTAACGTCAGGGAAGAAGCGACGACAACCGACGACGGACCTAGACTTTGGAATTTGGCCGACCGAGGACCCGCCTGACGGCAGGATAACCCATCTGTAATGACTGCAGCTGTATGCACGATGAACATCTATTTTACTTAAAGCAGATTTTTCCTCACAAGAAGAAACAGTGCATAAAACATTCCACATACTTTCACAATCTGTCAGAACAAACTCTAACATATGAACCTCACAATTTGACATTTTGAAAATCAAAGTTGCAGAAGTATACATTTCTTTCCCCATACCTATCAATACAATTTTCCATCCTTATCAGAAAGATTAGGATTGGAATTAACTAAATGGTTAGCAGCACTGAGATCAGCTAAGGCTATAACTGCTAGGTCAGGTTTGGGAATGGTGTATAAAGTTTAAAAGACTGAGGAACTTCTACATCCTATCTGCTTAGTTATGGGCAGCTGGCTGACTATCAGGCAAATTGTAGGTAGTAACACACACATATCCTATAAAGCAGACAGAACAGGAGGAATGGTGTGGATTCTGGAAAAACCTTCCATAAAACTCAAGTATTTTCTGTGGGACTGAGGAACTTCAGTGTTCTCCCACTGAAAACAATAACACATTCTAGCAACAGTCTCAGAGAAAGAACCCCCCCCCCCCCAGGAGAATCAAACAATGAACTCTCCTTTAAGTGTGAATCAGAAATCTGAAGAGAAAAAAAAAACTGTATCCATCCCTGCATCTTTCTATTCACATTCAGAATCTTGAACCTCTTCATGAAAACAGGAATCCCTCCCTCCTATTAACAGACACTACTTTACAAGAAGGATCAAATAGCCTGAATTAAACACTGAGCCGGACACAGTAAACTACTCCTATGCAAAGAAATTTAAGGAGGAGTAGATACATGCTTGGTTTTCCGTTTCTTTTTAATAGGAAAACTGGGCCCAGCTGTGTTACTAATGGCAGCAGCTTCTGACATCTCAGGGAAACCGTCTCTGTTCCTTCTCCCAGGACCGACAAGAGTGGCTCTCCCTTGCCCACTGAGGGGACTCCAACAGCCACAGAGGACGTGGCTAACCCCCTGTAGGTGCTACACCAGAGAGATCTGGGGTAAAAGATGAGTGTTCTGAGGTACAACAAATGGCCACAGCAGAGTCTCCCACCTATGGCTGACACAAATTACTAACCTGCTGTGGTGGCAAAGGCTGTTTGCTTAACTTTTTGTTTTTTGGCTGGAGGGACTGACTGTAGGTCCAGTAGTCTGTTCCATGGTCAAGCCAAAAATGGTGCCTATTTCCTATGGAAGGCAAGCAGCTATTGCTAGTAAAAACTACCAGTCCACAAAAGTTACTTTTTTGACAGAAAAACACAGTGGAAAGCACTTTAAAAATACGATGTCAGCCCCCAAAGGTAAAATCAACACAATTTCTCCACAGAACATTAGATTTCAGTTAGTTTACACTTAATTAACATAAAAAAATGAGCATTCCATTTAAAAGTACTTTACAGTCTCAAGACAGTCCATTAAAATACAACACTACTGAACAGAAAAGTAATAAAGTATTATTATAATTAAATTTTTTCCCCCCTCAAAGGAAACCTGTCTGCCCCGCAAAGGAAAGCACAAGCCAACTGTGAATTTCCAAAAGCCTCAGAGGAGCATACTGTTCTGCAGCAATAAAGCTCTGAATGGTTACACACACACACACACACACACACACACACACACACACACACACACACACACACACACACACACACACACACACACACACACACACACACACACACACACACAGACACACACACACACACACAGACACAGACACAGACACACACAGACACACACAGACACACACAGACACACACAGACACACACAGACACACACACACACACACACACACACACACAGACACACACACACACACACACACATAGACACACACACACACAGACACACATAGACACACACACACACACACACACACACACACACACACACACACACACACACACACACACACACACACACACACACACACACACACACACACACACACACACACACACACACACACACACACACACACACACCCTTTAGTCAACTCAGCTTGAGCTGCCTGACAGTTTAGGCACATGGAAGGTGCTCCGTAGCTTTGGAAGCTGGCTGGCTGTTATATCCTTGTTAGGATATAACCCATATAGAAAAGGCTACTGCAGCACTGATCAATATGATGAACACCCCTACGTCTTGTTTACTGATACCATGTGACAGTTTTATACCATCATGTTAGTGTTTAGCCCTGGGACCACTGTCATTACCTGTTGACACCATGTGATCAAAGTTCTGCACCATCACCTCCCGGTACATCACTTTTTCCTCTTTGCTCAACAGCTTCCATTCATCCAATGAAAAGTCCACAGCAACATCTTCAAACGTTTCTGGAATCTGAAAAAAAATGGTAAGTCTTTTCGGCAAATAAGAATGTTTCAAAACAAACCAAACAGTCACATTAACGATTACTTAAAATAAAAGTTAATAACATTAGAGCTGTGTTGGTGTACTCATTCACATCCAACGGTGGATCAGTCCTCAACCCTTTCAAAGCTTAGGATCCAGTGCTCAGGCTCATCCCTCTACATATAATCCCCACGTACAGAAGGGGCTACCTTAGATTGAGATTACCCCCTTACAAAAACCTGAAAACATTCTTAACAAGACATAGGTATATAGTGCAGTAGGCAGGGATGCAGGGGAGAAGGAACAGTGGAGAGACCAGCTAAATCTTCAGGACCCAAAGTAAAGTCAGTTAGATCTTTCCTAGATAAGAATAACTGATGAATAAATAATACATGGTAGAAGACAATTATGGATGGGGATGCAGAAGGGAGGAAGAGGAATGGATGGAGTATGACGAGACAGAGGAATGGATGGAGTATGACGAGACAGAGGAATGGATGGAGTATGACGAGACAGATTTAACTTTATGGTGAGCACATAACTTTCATACTTTATGTTGTCTTTCCGTCTGTCCATTCCTCCTCTCAGGGAGCAGAGTCTCCATCTTCTTAACTCCAGGGTGGTCTCATGGAAGGGTAACACTGAGTACAGCTGAACCAGAAGAAGCCCTGTATCTGGACTGAACGTCCAGTTTATAATGACAAATGAAGGTGTGGACTTTAGGGCAGGTAGATGCAGCACAAATGTCATTGATGGGCACATTAGAGAAAAAGGCTGTAGAAGTCATGGATCTTGTTGAATGGACTTTAGGTTTGGTAGGGACAGATAACCTTTTCTCTTGATAGACAAAGGAAATACACTGACTAAGCCATCTGAGTAAAATAACTTTGGATAATGCTCGTTCTAATTTAGATTTCAAAATGGAAATTAATAGTTGATCAGGCTTTCTGAAAGAGGTACTGCAATGCAAATAAAAACACAGTTGTTGATAAACATCCAGCAGATGTAAGATATATTCACCCTTGTTGAAGAAATTCGGGAAAAAAATACTGGCAGTTTAATGATGGAAAATTCTGAAGCCACCTTTGGTAGAAAAGATGGATTTGTTCTTAGAAAGACCGTCTGTGAAAAACCAAATAAGGAGGGTTGGATGAAAAAGCATGTGACTCAAAAATCCTTCTGACAGAGGTTATGGCAACAAAGAATAAGATTGTCCAGAACAAGTACTTCAAAAGTAAGCTTTAGCAGTAGGTTGAAATGAGGGCCCTGTAAATACAATGGTGATGTCCCATGGTGAAGCTGGTGATTTCCCATGGTGCAGCTGGGTCTCTGAGTTGGGAAGGAGAAGGAAGGCACCCTACAGAAAAGCCTAAGACAGTCTAAAGGAGGATACAGAGGTATGACTTTTTCCAATATGAAAGGAAGAAATGGCAGCTAGCCAAACTTTGATAGTGGAGTAACTAGGCTCCTCCTTGAAATAAATATGTTAGGAAATCTGGTATTGCAGAGAGTAGGGCTGAAAAGCGATCAAGGTCTTTTTCTGAGGCCCATATAGAAAATCTTTTCCATTTACTTTTGCATATCTTCCTAGTGGAAGGTTTATGCAAGGAAGATAAAATAAGTACAATGGAAGGCAAAATCCTGAACAGTTAAACAATCACTGGAATTGCAGAAACTGTGTGGTCAGTGAATGTTCTTATGTCCAGGTGAGGCTCTCTGGAGAGGTGAGATATCAAATTTGGGTCTGAACCCAAGTCCCAAGGAGGGTGAACTAGATGAGGCCAGAGGAAGGGAAACCACATCTGTCAAGGCCAGTGAGGGGCAAGGAGAATGACCAAGACCTTCAGTGCTGAGGGTTTCTGAAGGAACTTTGGAATTAAAGAGAAAGGCATAAAGAAGTCCCAAGGGCTAAGGGTGCATCAGACCATCCCTGGGTGACTCCCCCTAGCAGAGCAAAGAACTTGTTGCATTTGATGTTCAGGGGAGAGTCAAAGAGATCACTACAAGGATGGCCCCAATGGCTGAAGATCTGCTGTGCTACTAATGGACTAAAGGACTACTCATTAGGGAGCAGAATGGATTTGCTCAACTTATCTTCTAAAATGATGGATCTCCCAGGGATACGCATTGGTACTAGAAAGCAGGGAGAAGATATTGCTCACCATCATATTCTCAAGGTCTCTCAACACAAGAGTTAAGATCTGGTTCCTCCTTGCTTGTTGATGCACCAAACGACAACCATGTTGTCTGTCTGAATGGAAGTCACATCCAAGGGAAGACAGTCCTGAAATGCCTGCAATACTACGAGGACTGCTCTCATCTCCAAGATACTGATGTGAAGACTGGCCTCTATGTGAGACTATGTGCCTTGGACCATCCTTCCCAAGTAATGACCCCATTCTAATTGGGAGGTATCCATGATCACTGTGGCCTGAGGAGTTGAAAGAATGAAAGGACATCCTTCTTGAAGGAGAGGAGTGGTTAGCCACCAATGAATGTGATCCCTGCAAATTGTGTGAAACTGATCAGATATGACATTGACTGACATCTGATCAACCACTGTACTGATAGTTTCCATTTTAGGACTCGTGAAATCTTCCTTAAGGGACCAATGTAATGGAAGTGGCCAAGGAGTCAAAAAGGCAGAGAACCAACTTGGCTGGTGGCTTTCTGTGTGACAGAAGCTGAAGTGCTTGCGAATGTAAGGATGAAATTCAAGAATGAGGGAGCTTCATTATGTGTGCTGTTGTATCTAAAAGGGCTCCGATAAACTCCAGAGAGTGGACTGGCTGTAACTGAGATTTTTGCAGCTTCACCATGATCCCAAGATTATGGCACAGAGGGAGTATGGAGTCTCTGGCAAAGATGAGCAGATCCCTGGATGGGGAAATTATGACCTAGTCATCCAGATAAGGAAACACCCAGAAATCTTCCAGTCTTAGATGAACTGCCACGACTGCCATGCATCTGGTAAAACACCCACAGGGCTGAGGTGAGACCAAAGGGCAGAGCTCTGAACTGGTAGTGACTGTCTCCAAGCTGGAAGTGAAGATACTTTCTAGAGCACCTATCTACTTTGATGTGATAGTAAACATCCTGAATATCTGTCGAGCACATTCAGTCATTTCTATTCAACAATGCAAGGACTGTCTGAACTGTGACCATCTGGAATTTGGTCTGAACAACAAATTTAACTGACTGAGATTCAAAACTGGCTACAGATTCCCAGTTTTCTTTGGCACTAAAAAAATCTTGAGTAAATTCTGGATCCTCTCGGGTCTGGCTGGACCTCCAGGATGAAATCGATTTTTAGGAGCTTCTCCATTTTTAAAGTTGCAAATTCCTTTTGTGAGGGTGAGACATCGGGAATTTTCTTTTGAGGTAGGGGAGTGGAATGAAGTAGCCTCTGGTAATTATTCTCTGCACCCTCTTGTCTTTAATGATGGCTGTCCAGGTCATGGAGTGCAGACATATAAATACCTTCCAACTGCCTCCAGAGTAGGACAGTCAGGCAACTTTTCAGGAGCGCTGAAAGGGCCTCTCCAAGAAGGATCCCCTGAAGTCCTGATTTTGAGGACCATCTCTGCCTCTTGAGAGACGTCCACTGTTAAGAGTCCCCCCCCTTGCCAGGGAAAACAAGCTCTCTAGAAGTGTTGGAAGAAAACCCCGGAGATTTTCAGAACCAGGTTTTCTTCCCTGCCTTCTGATTTCTGAAGAAGGTCCTTTGGCAAGTAAAGAATTTGATCCTTACAGCAGATATGATTTGATATCTTGTTCACTCCTGGAACTAGTTTCTTTCACTTTTGGACCACATAAGGTTGAGCCATCATAAGAGGAACTGACAAAGGACATCTTTAAGTGCTTTTTTTTGAAATGACAAAGCCACATCCAAGCATTCATTCTGATGGTAATTCCTGTGCCAGCTGCTCCAGATGCCCCCTCGTAGTATTAAAGACATGGCGAGTAGATGCATCAAATAGCGAGAGCAGGGTAGCCATCTATTAAGCAAGGGTTTTTTTTCTGATCCACAATCCCTGGAAGAGAAGTGGAGATCTCCTTGACCAAATTCCTTTCAAAACGCATGACATACATCAGATAGTTCTCTCTCATCAAAAAAGTGGATGAGGAGTACACTTGCTTCCCAAACCTGTCCACAGCATGAGATTCTAGAATCAGCAGACAGCCAGAAGAGCTCACATCAGCAAGATCCTTCTTGGTGGCTGCCCCCACCACCACAGACTCCACTGCCAGACCCTTGCTCTAGTGTGAATGGTCTTTGGGAGCCACTAAAAATTTGTCTGACTTCTTGGGGATGGGTTCCACTGTATCAGGTTCCTTCCATGCCTGGGATGATGTAGGATCTACCATCTCATCCACAGGGTGTACCACCCAAGAAGTAGAGAAGTAGATGGACCAGAATCAAAATCCTTGAGGACAAGTAATTCCTCAGAAGAAGATATATAGGAAGACCATATATAGGAAGACCAACTCTCTTTCTGTCTAAGAAGTTCAAGGATTTCTTTCAACTAGACGTCCTCAGGGTGGGATTTGGGGGAAACCTTCTCCCTCATCAAAATCAGTAACAGTGGCTGAAGATTCCTCAAGGGAATCTAAGTGCCTCCTCTTGTACTTTTGTTTCCTGGTAACCCCTTCCATGGGTTGCTTGGGACAGGACTCAGAAACATATAATGCCTCATATGGCAGGACAGGATCAAGGCACTCAAGAAATGGCTGCCTCGAAGGGACCAGAAGAACAAGCAAAGAACCCGGAGAAATCCTATGGGGAGAGATGGCTCTCAGTTAAGATAGCACACTCCTGAAAGTCTCAAATGATGAATCCTCAATGGTTCTGGGGAGCTTCTTCTTTGGGTCCAAAACTCTAGGGGGAAACTTGGTCCTGGAAGCTGTCTGGCTTAGATCTGAAGCAGTCTCTGAAGCCAAACTGTCAAGTGTAGGGAAGGAATGACCCAATGATCTTGCATCTAAGCAAAACATGTCAGAGTCAACGCAGAAGTTACAGCTCCAGGAGTCAACACAGCTCTGACAGAGAACCGACTGAAGTCAAGGACAAATGAAGCCTTGGCAGGAATGTAGATCTACCCTGAGCTTAGGTCAGATCTAGGGGCTCTGATTTGGAGGGTAAGATCAGAAACTTAGCCATGACTGGATGGCTGGGAGAACTTTCTACCTGATCCAGCAGTGGGCTGGAGCTGGTAGCACCCCCAAACGAATCTGGGTATGTAGGAAATGTCACATCATTCTGTGCACATCTGCTTTGGTAAGACTTCTGAAGGATATAACTTAACGTGAGAAATGAAACCAAAGGAGGAGGTCTGGAATAAGGAAGATGTGCCAATAAGATGAAAGACTAAAGCCTCAGAGATACCGGATCCATGGAAAACAGATGAGTCTTCACACGGCCTATAACAAGTTGATCCAAATGAGGTGTTGGATCTGAAGATGTGGCTACCTTTGGACCTGGAGCCAAAGAGATGGTCAGATCCAGGGAGCATTTCCTCAATGATGTTGACTTTCCAGGGTAATTAATTTCATATTCTCATTTGGGTGATGAAGAAGCTGAAGAACGGGATGAAGTCCCTGCTTTGCCCAGACGTAGGAGGAGCCTTCATGCCAGGAGAAAGATGGGTGAGACCCTTTAAAACCAACTTGTTTCTTCGCTACACTACTGTTCTCTGATCAAACAGTAGGCCATGTAGAGGTGAGCGGGCCCAAGGCAGCACACACTTGTCATGTGCATCCAAATTTGGTAATTTGTGTGTACATGATACACATTTTTTGACTGACATGAAAACAGAAACAGACAATGCACACAACCTCAATGAAAGAAAATAGTAAACACCATTCAACTACTTTAATACCGTAAAGTATGAAAATGTAATATTTCTGTAAGGAGAACCATATTTTATATACTATAGTTTATATATATATATATATATATATATTTTTTTTTTTAAACTAAAAAAGTGGAAATTTAGGGGAAGGGAAGAAAATATCTCTTTAATACACAGTTTTAAAAAAAGAAAAAGAGAGAGAGAGATGTAAAAGGTTGAAAGTCTTATCTTTCAATGAACTGAAAAGACCACACATGAGCACCACAGAACCCGCCAGCAATTGAAAGCAGTAAATAAGATCTGAGATAGCTCCATCTGTACATGGGGATTATGGGTAATGGAGAAGCTTGAGCATTGGATCATACAATTTTAAATTAAGGAGGACTGATCAGATATCAGATCTGCGACCCCATATGTAGAGTAATGGACAGAAAACACAACATCAGATCTAAGTTTATAAACTGCTAGTTTTACTAACCACATATCTATTCTCCATAGTATATTTATTATCCACAATAACTGTATTAGTTAAAGGGGTATGTCCAAACAGGTACACCCATTTTAGTAGAGTTGCAGGACCAAACACTCCAAAACATTGTAGGACAATGCAGCTTATAAGAATTAACCATTACAATAGGTCTTAAGTTTGACTTGGACACATACATAATATTACACAAATAAACTATTACATACACACATGAGAACAAATATGTAGTAAATTAAGCTTTTATCAATATAATAAAATTCAAAGGATTAAAAACAAGACATTAACTATGTCCACTTAGGAGTAGTCAAACAAAAATCAGTATAGAAAACATTTAGTGAACCAAGCATACTGAATGAGGACTACAATTTTTATAATTTGGAGCTTTTCTCTCCTGGGTCTCCAATGAGAAAGGGCTTCTGCTCAGATGGACTCCCCTGGTCAACAAATGTTAATTAAAAAAAAAAAATAATTAGACAGAAATGGCACCAGCGGTGGAGATGAATAACTGCATTTTTTTTATAAATATTCTCTCAAATGGACACGATTTGGAATTAGGATTTTCAGTCTTCATACACTTACTTGCTCAGTATAGCTAAGTACAATTGTCATTAACTTGTTCGTAGGTGTTTACTAGGCTAATGACCACAAGGGCCTTTTTAAGCCTAGCCATACATCCCAAATCTCTGACAAGTTCTGATACCCTTGATAAGTGTAAGCATGGGCCTGGGAGATGAACCATTTACAGGTTACATGTCCATTAGAGACAAAGGTGCCAAACCAGGGATGAATTTCCAGTTTCCCATCCAACTGTCCATTTTGCACTTGAATTGGGTTAGAGAGGAACTCTGCTTCACAAGGATGGGGTTGTTGTAACAGATGACCAAGAGTACATCTTCTTTTTAGAATGGTAATTTTTTCATGGTAGTCTGGTCACGTGCACTTAGTCAGAATATTGTAAATACCGTCACTCATACGTATGAAGACACCATGATTGTAAATACCGTCACTCGTATGTATGAGGACACCATGATACTCTCACACGTATGAAGACATCCTGATACTCTCACACGTATGAAGATATCCTGATACTCTCACAAGTATGAAGATATCCTGATACTCTCACACGTATGAAGATATCCTGATACTCTCACACGTATGAAGATATCCTGATACTCTCACACGTATGAAGATATCCTGATACTCTCACAAGTATGAAGATATCACGATACTCTCACAAGTATGAAGATATCACGATACTCTCACACGTATGAAGATATCATGATACTCTCATCATTACACAAGCTGTCACTATGTCTCACAACCACGTGAAATACCAATCATCCTAAATATTCACAGCTATGTAGTTAATTTGTTTTAGGTTCACAGGTAGGTACTAGGTTATTGGCCCTAGGGCCTATACAAGCCTAGCCAAAAAGGTACCCTGGCTTTCGCCACCCAAGAAAATAATTTTCCTGTGCCCCTGTCAAGCAGAACCACAGAAGTGATCCCTGGGGTGAATTTCCTATTACCCATCCAATCATCAAGATTTTTCTTGAAGAGTGCTAATGAGGAGCTCTGTTTGACATAGATAGGTAGTCTGTTCCAGAGTATGGGAAGTCTCTGAGACTGGAGTCTATCCCTCCAGCATGTTCTGTTTATTGTGGTGACAAGGTTTAGGTCCCTAGAGCGTGTAGCTCGGAGGTATTGGGATTTCTTTAAGTGGAGCATGTCCAACAGCTCTGGGTTTGACATAGCTTTGTATGTTAGGCAGAGATCGCCTCTGAGTAGGCGATATGCGATGGAGTAAAGCTGGAGTTTTCTGAGACGGTCTGCGTAGGGCATCTGTTTGAAGCCAGTAATCCTCTTTGTCAAGTATTTCTGCGACCTTTCCAGTTGTTGTAGATGTCTTGTGAGGTACATACCAAAAGGGGCGTTGTACTCTATAATGGGTCTAATGAGTGATGAGTAGAGGGGAACAATGACCTCTTTTTTTTCTGGATGAGAAACCTTTTGTGATGAGGTGTGCCATGTAGAAGGATTTCCTGACCACTGTGGCGATGTGATTATCAAAGGAGAGACTACTGTCCACTGTTTCCCAAGGTCTCTTATCACACTTTCGGTGTTAAGTAGACTACCGCCTATGTGGTAGTTCATGGGTACAGAAAGGGGATGACAATGCACTTTTTGGCATTGAGCTTGAGACCATGGCTTTGACACCAGGCATCTGTGTCAGTGAGGCCCTTTTGTAGGATGTCCACATCGTTAGGAGTTTGATTATGGCTTCTAGTTTGCAGTCATCTGCGAATTTAGTTAGCCAAAGACATTCTGTGTTTGGTATCTACTTCTCTGAAGTACAGGCTAACAGGAGAGGACCCAGGACTGAACCCTGTGGTACACCACTTGTCACTGGTCTGAAGTCTGATTTGGAGTCTGCTACTTTCACAGTGTGGGTTCTGAAGTCTGATTTGGAGTCTGCTACTTTCACAGTGTGGGTTCTGTCAGTAAGCCAGTTGGCAACCCATCTTGTGACATAGGGATTTATACCTAGTTTAGTGAGTTTATCTATAATTCCAGAGTGGGGGATGGTGTCGAACGCCTTGGCGAGATCTAGATAGGCTGTGTGAACCACCTTACCCTCATCTCTGGCTTTGGTGACTGCTTCAAAGAAGTCTATCAGGTTTAGGAGACATGATCTGCCTTTTACAACCCCAAACTGGGTGGGGTCCAGAGTTTGGGGATCTCCAATGTCTTTGTTTATGAGTTCCATGATGATACATTCCATGGCCTTGTAGACCAGGCTCGTCAGGTTAATGAGGAGGTAGTTCCTGGGGTTTGTTGTAGCCCCCCCTTTGTGGAGTGGGATAGCCATTCCGGTGCGCCATTCAATGGGCACAAAGCCTAAGGTGAGGTTATGATTGAACATGGCACTTAGGCGGGGGTGCTAGTTCATTCTGTAGTTCGTGTAGAAGGCAGCCTGGGATGTTGTCAGGTCCCACGGATGCTGTGTTCTTGGCTTTGGAGATTGAGGTTTTTACCTGTGCAGCCGTGATTACAGGAACTTCGCATTCTTCCAGTATAAAGATGGGCCCTTTAGGGGGTGAGGAAGTTAGCACTGAACCTATCTGCCAGGATGTTGGCAATATCAGTTGGTTCTGTATATTTAGTGTCATTGTGCTGTAACTCAGAGCAGCTCTGAGTGTTGCCATTGAGATTCTTAACATAGCTATAGAATGCTTTGTGGTTGTCTTTAGAATCAGTGGCGATTTTGTTTTCATAACTAGCTTTGGAGGATTTTATGAGGGATCTCAACTTCTTACTGATGCTGACCAGGGAGCTCCTCCAATCGTGGGATTTTACTCTTTTTTGCAACAGTTTCTTTCTTCTGTTGCAGAGTTTGTTTATGGCAGAAGACCACCAGATTGGTTTCCTTTTTTTTTGAGGATAGCACCTTGGTTCTGTTAGGGATAGCACAATTCATGCACTTGTGTAAGTGCTTATAAAGTGCATTTGTGCAGAATTCAGCAGTCGTACCTCCATTGTCCATCTGCATGGGTGTCGTGAAGTTTGCCACTTCTGTCTTAAGAAGCGTGAAGTTGGCTTTGGAGAAATTTTTTATGGTTGTTTTCCTAATGGAGGGTGGGAGCGAGATGTGGATGTCTAGGATGATTAGCTTGTGGTCGGATCTGACCAATGAGGAGCTAACCTCTGGTTTGGAACACCAGTCGCCCATGTTAGTGATGACCAGGTCTAGGATATTGCTGCCCCTGGTGGGGGTGTGGATATGTTGATCCAAAGCACTGGAATTGATGAATTCCATAAAACGTTAAGCAAAAGAGTTGGTACATGAGTACTTTTCCCAGTTAATGGTGGGGTAGTTGAAATCACCCATTATTAGGGTGTTGGGTTGTACCTTAACATTTTCCAGTGTATCAACAAAAGAGAGTGGGAATCCTGGGGCATGGTGGGGGGTATGTAGCAAGCTACAATCTGGATTGCAGTTTTGCCCAGAGTTATCTGAACTTGGATAACCTCGGATGCATTATGCTGAGCAACTAGCTTGGAGGTGTGGATATCCTTAATGAATATGGACACGCTTCCACCTTTAGTGTTTCGGTCCGGGTTTGGTGGCCGAAAGATGTGGTATGAATTACAGCCTGGTAATGCAGGTGTGCTCTCTGGAGCTTTGAACCAGGTCTCTGTCACTGTACAGATGTCAATGTTCTCCATTTTAAGGAGTGCCTCGAGTGAGTGCATTTTGAGGTTTAGACTTCTAGTGTTGAGTAGCATTACCCTCAGATTTTGCTTGCTTGTACCTGTTACAGTGGTGAATTTGTCATTTGAACCTTGCCTAAAAAAGGCACTATAGGGGTGGCAACAGCCTTTGCCAGTATCCGGAATCCCAAGGGCGACAGATGCAGGCCATCTCTGGCAAAACAGCGGGGTCTGTCAATTATTTCATCCCAGGCAGACAGATACTGGATTCCCTTAGAATGGCACCAGAAGCTTAGCCAATTGTTGAAGTCACTCATTTTGTCCTTGTACTGTGGTATCATTCTGGGTAATGGTAGGATGCTACTCAGGGCTAGGGTCATACCTGCCTGGGCTACAAGATCAGAGAGCTCCTCCATGTTTCTTTTCACATAGTCCAGGGAGGTATGACTCAGGTCATTCACACCAACATGGACAATGACAGAGTCATATTTGTACTTGTTGTGGAATGACCTGAGTGTGTGCGTTATGTGGCAGATCCTGGCACCAGACAGACATCTGACAGTAACTTTTCCTTGTTTAGTCTGGTGAGTGGAACATCAGTGTGCCTGACTATAGAGTCACCTATGACTAGAGTGTTGGGTATGTTATGCCTTATGGGCTGTAGTTGAGTGACACACTGAGTATGTGGGCTATGTGTCATTTGGGTTGGGTTGGGGGGGTGGAGGTTGCTTGCATTTCTGCTTTGGAGGTCTCGGTTGTTTGGGCAGATTTTTACTGAGAGCCTCCGCGAATGTAGGTGTGTGTTTTGTGCTTCTGTATGTGTGTTTTGGTGGTGTAGGTTTTGAGGGACTATGTGAATAGTGTGGTGCGGTGCAAGTGTTTACCTTCTCCTCTTGACTGCCTAGTCCAGTCTTCGGTTAAGAGAGCTTTGCTTCCAGTTTGGCTATATAAGTGCATCTCTCACAGGTCATAGTGTTGGGTGTTAGGAGGAGGTTGTCTGTGTACATGAGGCAATTGCTGCATTGTCCCAAGATGCCCAGATTCATCAGGTAGACAGGAGAAAACACCGGGAGCTGACCTTTAGACATGCCTGAATAGGTGCTTATTTATTAAGTACTAAAACCTGTTTTCCTCTAGACAAGTGAGGAAAGTTGAGTGCTGTAGTAATTTGTAGCGTATTTAGTGCTTACGAGTTCTGAACAAGTGCTGAGCTCAAAGAAACAGATCTGAGTGCTAAAACTAAAAAGCTGGCTAGTTGCAAGGAAAAATTTGAAGAGCATACATAGTTTAACCCTAGTTGGGGGGGGGGGGCTCAGGAGCTTACAAACAGTCCTGGATACAGCAAATCTGTATCTGGACAAGACTTGTTACAGGAAAGTGGAAATGGAGAAAGCTGGAACAGAAGTCAATTCAACGTTAAGAATCTGAGTGGGTTGGCCTTCACAAATGTTCTCTATTAGATTGAATGAACTGATGACAATAGACTGGGAGGAGTGTCACAGATTAAATATATAGTATGGGCGGACAACTGCAAAGCCACCAAGTATAAGAACACCACAAAAGAACACTACAACACTAGGGAGGGAGGGTGGGTGGGGAAACCATTACAGTTCCTAGCTGTAGCCACTAAATGAAAGTTTTAAAACAGATCAAGGAGCAAGCAGACTCTAGAGAATGCTTTTGATATTAAACATTAGATACAAATTGTTCAAGCTTTGTAAAACTGATACTTATGTACAATTATAACGCAGTGCAAGGAATGGCATAATTACTCCCCAAAAATGCAAGAAAGACAAGCTTATGTCAAAAAGGCGCTTGACAACATTTTTTTGTTAAGCATCCCTAAGCACTGTTACGATTGGGTTTCTTGCTGGGGACTGACAGTAGACAGTGACAGATGGTTAATCAGCTTTAACGGTTGTTAGTTCACTCTACCACACTTGCATACAAAAAAGGCAGAACAGAGTAAGCTTTTAAAGCAGTTCACCTTTCACAGGGACACTAACACTGTCTAACAGACAGCAGGGACAAACAAAGTGTTTTACCAGCTTTGCAGTAAAACTCTTAGCTCTCACTTTTTCATTTTCTTTTTTTCTAGAACTGCTAGTACCTGGAGCAGACAAAGCTCCATACATGAAAAACAATTACAATCAGGTCTCCCAGTCATAACCAACTTATTGTGTGTTCTCGACATGGATAGCAAAATTCACCTCTTAAAGATTTGGTCTTGAGGTATATTTCTTGGCACCCATATTTCTACCACATAAGCTGCTTATGATCTGATCATAATACTGTATGTTTAATTATTTACTAATTATCTTACATGTAATTGTGACAACTAACACACACTCCACATAATACATATTGTCGTCATGTATATTTATGCCTTTAGCCTGGTTCATGACAGTAAAAAGTCTCGGACCAGTCTATTTACTCAGTTAACAAATGTAAACAAATAAATCAGGGTACCATTTTAAGAAACATGAACCAGATAAATGGACATCAGTAAAACGATTCTAACTAGAATAATTTAAGAAGCCGGGGGTTTCAAAATCACAGACTATGGGCATGTTACCTTTAACTCAGCCAACAAACTATTCAGTGTTTAATCCCTGGGATTCATTAACATCTACACTATGTGTACACTGCTCTGAGTGAACAGACAACACAAGCATAGCTCACACCTTCTTCTTCCTAATTTTACTTTTCCTAATGATTTTCTTGCAGCTTTAAATACTGAGGGGGACTCATGGAGGTTACCACAAAGTGTGGACGACATGGACACTTAGTATAGTCTTCCAGAGTGATTAGAAAGCACAACAATGTGGTATGGATGTTCTTGAATACAGACTGTACAATTAGTGTAGGTGTTGTTGAATCTTTCTGGCCCCAATTTTTTTTTTTTTTCAACTAAACATTGCCCAGTTAATTACTTAAAAAAAGTCTGGTTTAGGAGCAAAAACATACTGACAGAGGTTTGTCTTCACAGTTAGGAATGCAGTCTTAGCTTGTGTGTGGACAAGTGCACTGCAGCGTTTATAATGTAGGGAAGCTGTTATTAGTTGCACTTACGGGTTACTGCTTTTGCTCGGTGTCTCTTCCCCACATTCTTAAATTTGCCCAACACCAGATGGGAGTGAGACGTTCTGGAGAGCTGCTGAGCACTTTGGTAAAGTAGCATTAGCTTTATTTTCTTATAAAGCTATACTTAAGATTACCATCACTTCCACGGCTGCCTTTTTTATGAGGAAAGCTAGAACATTTGATTGTTGAATCAGTCCTGAAACAGCCATCAACATGTACCCTGAAGTCAATGGTGCATTTGCTGACTTTGTCAGGGCTGGCACTCAAACCAAGCCCAGAGAGGAAGGATCCACTGCAGACTCTAAGAAATCATTCAGAGAAGGGCCTCTAGAGCCTCTGACGCCAGCAGGGGAAAGATACCTGAGCCCAAAACCGCTGTATTGGGAACAAATAATTAGAGAAGGAAAGGTAACAGAATGGGAAGAAGCCAAGAAGACATCTGGACTGCAGGCTTGTCACTGCCTTCCCCATCAGGGACTGGCATAAGAATATAGACAAAGATAAAGGGATAGGGGAATCCTAAACGAAAGACCTGCACTAGTTGAGTTTTTGATTGAATCTAGAATAGTCTAAAATAGAAGCTGCTGTTAAAAAAGGGATAATTAGTAGGGCATACAAAATACTGCACAACAACTATGGGAATCAGTCAGAACACGTTAGAAAAGATTGAGAAGAGAAATTAGATATGCAATTCACAAAGAAACAATGAGAGGAATTATGTGTGGCTCCCAAACATGTTTGGAAGATTTAAAAAAAATTGCCTGGAAGTGTTTGCATAGATACTTCTATACTCCAAAGATTTTTTTTCCTCTGGTATATGGCAAATTCTGGAGGTGCTGGGAACATATGTTTTGGGAGTGTAAGAATTCCCTACAGAGTACGCTGTTGAGAATACTAGGCAAGCAAATGAGTGTAACTAAGGAAATTTTTTTTTTTTGGAGATGGGATACAAGATCTGAATTGCCTAGATATAGTAAGGCTTTGTTGAGTTTAATTCTGGTAATTGCCAGAAAAGCAATTACTAGACAACTGAAATAAAAACCTTAACCAGTTAAACTGCAGTACTAAATATTGTTACAGAGATAAAAAAAACAGGAAGTGGGGTCTCTGGAAACGTATAGGAGCAAAATACATAGAAAAAAATTGAAACCGTGGGAACAATACAATAAATGCATAAAAATGTTTGGGAGGAGAAATGAGACTTAAGACTAGAATGCAATAACTTATATAATGTTGCTTAGATTATATATCATAAATATATATCCTATAATGTTTCTAAATGTAAACTTGTCAATAAGGTTTAATTACTTTCATATAAGAAGAAGTTATGTACTCACCATAACGTTCCATCTGAGTAGGTATCTTCATTTGTCTGCAACCTTTGGGATACGGATCCAATCTCTGATCTGAGCCGGCAACTTCTACCACAGCATAGATCCGAGCTCCTAGCTCCTCCCTTTACCCACAATCCCCTACCAACCCTGACTGACCTCAGATCAAGTTTGCCCCATACCACAGCTAATACTGTGTCCCAGAAGGAACTAATCTACAGAACCCCAAGTAGGATCATTTTGGTCAGGGGGAAGGAGGGGGGATGGTTGCAGACAAAATGAAGATACCTACTCAGATGGAACGTTATGGTGAGTACATAACTTCTTAATCTGAAGTAGGAACTTCATTTGTCAGCAACCTTTGGGACAGAGTCCCCAGCTACCTGAATCTTGGGTGGCCTTCATGGAAGAATATTCCGGAGCACTGCACAGCCAAAAGACACCCTACTTCGGGAGACATCTATTTTGTAGTGGCTGATAAAGGTATGAGATGAAGCCCAAGTGGCTGCGGAACAAATGTCATCCAGGGGAACCCTAGCTTTGAAGGCAGCCGACGTAGCAACGGCCCTAGTAGAATGAGCACGGACTCCCTGAGGTGCAGGCCTTCCCGAGCTCTATGCTAAGAGAATACAACTAGATATCCATCGTGAGAGGGTAACTTTAGAAACTGACTTGCCAGAGTTGGTTTTGGCAAAGGAGACAAACAACTGATCAGATTGCCTATGACCAGCAGTTCGATGAATATAAAAACGTAGTTGTCTGTGCACGTCTAAAGAGTGCAGCTTATACTCTCCTTTGTTTTGATAGTTGGGGAAGAATACTGGAAGATTAATAGATTGATTAATGTTAGCTTCCGAAGATACCTTAGGTAGAAAAGGCGGATTGATCCTGAGGTAAACTGTCTGGGTGGAAGACCAAATACGGTGGTTTGACACAGAGAGCCTGGAGTTCCGAGACCCTCTTGGCTGAAGTTATGGCCACCAAAAAGGCCGTCTTCCAAGAGAGGTATTTAAGATCAACCGTGGCCGCCAGCTCAAAAGGGGGGCTAGTCAAGGCCTGCAAAACTAGGGATAAATCCCATGGAGGTACCACCTCTTTGACCAGTGGCCTGAGGAGGAAGGTACCCTTGAGGAAGGTCTTACACAGCTTGGAAGTAATAAGCGGGCCCGACGCCTGCCCCACATGATAGTGTGAAATTGCTGCAAGTTGTACCTTGACTGTGGAGGAACTAGCCCCCTGGTGAAAGAGAGAAGTTAGAAAATCTAGAACCGACGCCACCAGCGCCGTAAAGGGATCCAAATGATGGTGCTCTGCCCAAATGGAAAAGCGTTTCCATTTACTCTGATAGACCCTTCTGGTGGAAGGCTTGTGAGCTGCTACTAGAATGGCTTTGACTGGTGATGAAATCCCGGGGGTCCTTATCAGGAGTGGAACTGGAGCAACCAAGCCGTCAGCTTGAGGTTGGCCAGGTTCGGGGTCGGAAGACCCAGGGGGTGAGAAATGAGATCCGGGAGGGGATCCAGAATCCAGGGCGGATGAATCAGGTGAGACCATAGGTAAGGGAACCACGTCTGACGAGGCTAGAATGGGGCAATGAGGATCATCTTGCTCCCCAACTGACTGGCTTTCTGCAATAGTTTCAACATCAGGGGCAGAGGAGGATAAGCATAAAGCAGACCGGGAGGCCAAGCATGAACTAGAGAGTCTCTCGGGGACTCCCCCAAAGGGGGGGATCAGAGCAAAGTAATCATTGCATTTGGTATTTGAGGGAGAGGCAAAAAGATTGCAACAAGGTCACCCCCATCAGGCAAATACTTGCTCTGCAACTAGAGGATTGAGAGACCATTCGTAAGGAGTCAGGATAGTACGACTGAGCCTGTCCGCTAAAATGTTGGACCATCCCGGAATGTGCGTTGCGATGAGAAAGCGGTTGGTGGATATCGCCCATTCCCACACTCTCATGGAGGCCAAAGAGGGTAAGACCTGGTTCCCCCCTGTTTGTTGATGTACCAGACGACTGACATGTTGTCCGTCTGCACCGCAATCGTCCCCACCGGAAGAGGGTTGTGAAGTGCTTGCAACGTCAAAAGCACCGCCCTCATCTCTAGGACATTGATAAGCAATGAGGTCTCTATGTCACTCCACGTACCTTGGACTGTTCTGCCCGAATAGTGCCCCCCCACCCACCCCAGGCGAGAAGCGTCCGTGGTCACTGTGGCGACTGGCGGAGGCAGCGAAAAGGGGCGTCCCGTGTGGAGATTGGGGGACTGGAGCCACCACACGAGCGACCTTCTGCAAACCCTGCTTAAGGGAATGGGATGAGACAGGGGATTGCAAGACAGGGACCATTGTACCTGAAGGGTCCACTGTAGGAACCCTCATATTCAGCCGGGCCAAAGGCAGCAGCAGAATTGCTGCCGCCATGGACCCTAGAGCCCTCAGGACCAGTTCCGCTGACGGAGCTTGAAGTTGAAGGACGGCCTGCACGTGCAATCTCAGGTTCTGACGCCGATCTGGAGTCAAGAAAGCAAGCATTAGTCTGGAGTCCAATCTCGCCCCTATGAAATCCAATACCTGTGTAGGAGCCAGAGAGGATTTGGCCAGGTTGATGGTCAACCCTAAGAGCGGAGCCAGATTGAGGAAATAATCCCTGCATGAGCAAAGTAGATGCCTTGTTGGGGCAGTAAGGAGCCAGTCGTCTAGGTACGGAAAGACCTGAATTCCCTGGAGTCTCAGGTGGGCCGCTATCACCGCCAAGACCTTGGTGAACACCCTGGGGCTGAGGTGAGACCGAAGGGAAGGGCCCCGAACTGGAAATGGCTGGCTCCCAGCTGGAAGCGGAGAAACCTCCTGGAGCGTCTGTCCACCAGAATATGATAGTACGCATCCTTGAGGTCTATTGAGCATATCCAGTCATTCTCCCGCAGTAGTGGGAGAATAGATTGCAGAGTGACCATCCGGAACTTTACCTTTGGTACTGCCAGGTTCAAGAGAGAGAGAGAGAGAGGTCCAGGATGGGCCTCGCGTCCCCTGTCTTTTTTGGCACCAGAAAGAACCTGGAGTAAAACCCTGATCCGAGCTGATCTGGGGGGATGGGCTGGATGGCTCTTTTTTGTAAGAGCTGCTGAACTTCTGCAGCAGCCGCCTCCCTCCGATTGGGTAGTACATCGGGGAGGCTTCTGATTCTGGGGGTTACAAGAAAGGGAATTTGGTAGCCTCTGGATATAACACGAAGCACCCAGCGATCTGTTGTTATGGACTCCCACATTGCTAGGGGCCTCGAGAAACGTCCCCCGACTGCCTCCAGAGTGGAGCAGCTGGGCAACCCCTCAGGGGTTCTGCGTGGGCCTCTCAGAGAAGGGTTCTGTGGACTCAAAATTCCTGGGACCCCCTCTGTCTCTAGGGCGGCATCCTCCCTGTCCTCCTCTGCCATGAGAGGTCTGGTTGTCCGGAGCAGACTGGGATTGATGCGATTTCCGGAACCACATCTTCTTCTGACCCTTTTGGTTCTTGGAAAAGGACCTCTGGGGAGCAGAGAAGCGGACTCCGACGGCAGACAACGTCTTCCCATCTTTCTCGCTCTGGACAAGGGTGTTGCGAACGGTTTTGCCAAACAGTGCAGAACCATCAAAAGGGGCATTCGCAAATGATGCCTTAAAGGGTTCCGAGAAGTCACAATGTCGGAGCCAGGCTTGTCTCCTCATGACCAGCCCAACTCCGCCTGCTCTAGCGGCTCCCTCAGTGGCGTGAGACAAAAGCCGCACAGAGGTGCTGGAAATAGAACATAGGGTGGACATTCGGGAGGAGTACAGTTGCTTGTCCCTTTCCGACATGGACCCTGGGGGGGAAGCAGCGTATTCTTTGATTAGATCCCGCTGCATCTGAATGACGTGTGCCATATAGTTCAGAGCCCTCATGGAGAAGGTCGCTGAACTGAAGGGCCCGCTTCCCAAGGCGGTCCATCGCGCGAGACTCCTTGCTCGGCGGATGAACTGTGGGGCTCTCCTGAGCCAACTCCCTCTTGGTGGCTGCCGCCACCAACATGGCATCCACAGGGGGACATCTACTCCAGTGGGTTCTCTCTGTCGGGGGACTCAAGATTTTGTCCGGGCGCTTGGGAACCAGCTCTATAGTGTCCGGCTCCCTCAAAGCCCTAGTGGCTATAAGATCCACCAAGGGGTCAGGGGGGGGGGACACCCAAGAGGTAGATGGCCCTGCCTCGAATGCCTCTAGGAATATGGACTCATCGGAGGAAGTCTTGGGGGCAGACCACCCCCCCCTGATCCTGAGCATTTCCATGATGTCTCCAAAGGAGACATCCTCTGGGGGTGACCTTGAGGAGCCTTCCCCTTCATCCAAGTCTGTATCTTCGGTGAGGGAGTCAGGGGAGTCCACGTGCCTCCTCTTGCACTTCGACTTGTGAGGAACCTCCTCGGGGGGGCTGTCCGAGGAGTTCTCACCAGCAATATCATGTTCAGATGGAACACCTAGAGGCGCTGAAGCAGGCTGCCCCGAAGGCCGGGTGACGGGAGCCAGGACCAGCTGAGAGGGAGTGCAGGGGGGAGCCGAAGCCAGGACAGGAGGCCTGGATGCACTCAACAGTGCCCTCTCCACCGCAGCGAAAGCCGAGGGGGAGCCGCTCTCTGACGGATCCAAGATCCAACTCCCACTCAGATCAGAGGCGGGGATCGGACCCGGAGCGGAGACCATCGGATCCGAAGGACCAGCATGCTCTGACCGGGACGGGGCCGAAAGCACACCGAATCCCTCGGATCTGAAGCTCGGCCCACGGCTCCGAGAGGTCGGATCCGACAAACTCGAGGGAATCGTCGGAGCCAAAGTGCCCAGCACTGTCGGCTCCGACCCACCCCCGGATCCAACGTGGCTCAGCTCCGAACCCGGAAAGCGGGTCGGAGAAGGAGCGATAAAAGCAAAATAGGGGGTTGAGCTCCCCCCCTGGAGGGGGGGGAGGCAAGAGCACTCCCATCTGCATCTGGGCCTGGATGAACCTCCTCATCATCCAGTCCATGTCTGCATCTGACATACTGAAGGTGGAACTCGAGGAGGCCACCGAGGCAGGCCTAGAGTGCCACCTCGATGACCTCGACGGGGACCGGGTCACCTCCTCCTTGGGTCCCGGTGAGAAGTGAGGGGATTGGATCCGAGGAGGAGGTGAACCAGAAGCCCTGGAGGGAGAAGCCCGTTTGGCAGGCGGGGCCGAGGAGTCGTCCTCGGTCCGCCGCTTATGGTGCTTCTCCTCCGCTTCTCTTTCCTGGCCTCCCTCTCCTCCGGAGCCGAAGCAGGAGGTTGAGTCCCGGCCAGAGGGAGGGGGCAGGAGTGGCCGCTACCGAGGACTGGGTAGCGGTCGCAGAAGTACCGGAGGCCGGAGCCAGGTCTGGGGGCAAAAGGCCCGCCAGAATCAGCTTCGACCTCCGGTCCTTAAGTGCCCTGGGGTTGAACGCCGCGCAAATCGCGCAACCCGAGGAGAGGTGTTCAACCCCAAGGCACCTAATGCACCGGGTGTGGCCATCAGCCGGTGAAAGCTTGTGGCCACACTCTGTGCATTTCAAAAAGATGGCTTTAGGGGCCTCTGACATCACTAAAAAGAAACACACCCGCTAGGCCCCTACACACTATACACACACACACACACACACACACACACACACACACACACACACACACACACACACACACACACACACACACACACACACACACTGCGACCAGCGAGGGCAGGGAGGAGAAATAAACAGTAAAAATTAAGTTAATTTAAGCTAAAGGAAAGCAAAATTAATGTTAAGGGGAACCTAAACACACACACACACACACTCACGCAAGAAGAATATAAGGAGAAAATGAAAACTTTTTTCCTCACAAGATCTGACAGACCAAGAGCTCTGGAATCTAGCTGTTGCTTGAAGAGCGGCAAACTTGATCAGGGTTGGTAGAGGGAGGAGCTAGGAGCTCGGATCTATGCTGTGGTAGAAGTTGCCGTCTCGGATCCGAGATCGGATCCGTATCACAAAGGTTGCTGACAAATTAAGTTCCTACTTCAGATATGTAAGTTTGCCCAAGTCACAAGTGATAATTCAATAAAGGTGTTTTAAAAACAAAACCCTGCTATTTCTTAAAGAATTGTTTCCAAATTTTCTTACAGTCCAGATGTAAAGACAAAGACCTACAGTGTTCACCAGATGCAACAGAATCAGGTCCAAGAGAGTTAGAGCTCTGGTTCTTAAGCCAGCAACTCAAAAGTATCTAGACAAAAGGAAACTGGGGAGTTCTCTTTACCTGAAAAGCAGAAGCAGGAATGGACAGTACCTAACTGGGGTCCATACCAGACAGAAGTTCACCCAGTTTATTCTTTCTAGAGACTAGCTCAACATTCTTAGACTTCCACAAATTGAGTAACAACTGGAGACTCTTACCTGCTTAGGCTTTTTAAAGTGAAGTGTGAATGTCCTTATTCAAACACACCTTCTTTAGAAGGTGACGACTTACGATTTGAAGTAGAAGCTCTAGGTCTAGTAACATTATGAAAATCTCTATAATTGATCCCAGTATAATGAAGTGGGATGGCAGTCCAACAGTGATAACAGAAAGGGTAGTGGAACTGCTCAAGTGTAATACAAAATGTAAAAACAGAAGGAGAACTGGCCAATGTTAATACAAAATGTAGAAACAGAACGAGAACTGGCCAACGTCAATACAAAATGTAGAAACAGAACGAGAACTGGCCAACGTTAATACAAAATGTAGAAACAGAACGAGAACTGGCCAACGTTAATACAAAATGTAGAAACAGAACGAGAACTGGCCAACGTCAATACAAAATGTAGAAACAGAATGAGAACTGGCTAAACGTCAATACAAAATGTAAAAACAGAACGAGAACTGGTCAACTTCAATACAAAATATAACAGAACGAGAACTGCCCAAGGTTAATACAAAATGTAAAAACAGAACGAGAACTGCCCGATGTTAATACATAATGTAAAAATAGAAAGATCTGACCAGAAGTTGGATAAAAATCTGCAAAAAAAAAAAAAAAAAAAAAAAAAAAAAAAACAGTGGCCTTGGGCCATCTCCAGGACAATCAGACCTTACAAAAATAAGCCTTCAATAGCCTGGGAAAGTTTTTATGGTCCGAGTACCTGCTGGTGTTCGTCCTGGATACAATGGAGATGAAACTCACAGTAACAGATGTATACTACTCCTGACCTTTGCACTCTGAGGTTTGGTTTACTACCACACTATGGCAAGCAAGTATTCTATCCCACACTCCCTGCTGCCAAGTAGGAGAGCTTGGTCACTGGCAGAAATAACTGCATCAGCTAATGTTAAGCATATCTTCCAGCACTATCACATGGAATGGTATTTACAAGTTCATAGGTCATTACTAGGGTAATGGCACAAGAACCTTTACAAGCCTAACCAATAACACCCAGGACATGACAATATTTATTTATTGGTTGACTGACATTTGATTACTGGGAAAGTCCAACTGGGTAGAAGCTCATTTTCAGTGGAGGTCCGGGCAGAAAATCTCTGAATTATTACACAACATTTTAAGAATAACTATACAACCTGCAAAAATAAAACAAAAACATTTGCAGTTTAAATAATTATAACAAATTAGACACAATATAAAAAAAACACGGTCATATACCTTGTAGTAGTTTGTAACCAATCATTTAATATTTAGAGAAAAAGACAGTTTGTAGAGAAGGTAAAGGTAAGTTTAATACAAATTGGAACTGCAATATGAGGTGAGGGAAAAACAAGCTTATGTTCTACTTAGAGAGAAAGTCAGGGAAGAGAACTGGATAGCAGTAAGGAAGTAAGTGAAGAAGGGAAAGTAAAGAAGTATAAGGAATGAGAAGATACTTCTTCACATTTAGGGATACAGTTTATCCTGGATTTGAGCAAGAAAAAGAGTTAGATTTTAGCTAGAACTTTTCATAGTTATTTTGAAAGACCTGATGTATACAGGTAAGTATTTCTAGGCCTTAGCAAGGTTGTACGAGTACAAACAATGCCTAGTAGATCTACTAGGCTTGTAGACAGGCAGGAGTTTTTGGTCACTGGATCGCAATGACTGACTGAGACCATAGTGGTGTAGAATGTTTTTAGTGCAGGACAGGCAAATGGATATTGGATAATTTTATAGGTGGTAAGAAGTTGTGTATATGTTAGTTGATGTGACGGTTCTACCCAATTTAGGCTTTTCAATACTATACAGTAGCGTGTTCTGAAAGGAGTATGTGCTGCAAATTTAGCAACTTTGTTATAGCATTGTTCAAGTTTTAATTTTTGTAAAGCATGAAGGTTAGTAAGGATGGGAGCACCACAAAGAAGAGCGGGAAGGAGATACGTAGTAGCAAATGTAGTTTTAGTTGCATCAGTGAGAACGTTTTTGGCTCTAGAAAACATCCCTAGTTTTTTGAGGAGTTTTTCTGAAACAATTTTCTATATGCAGGTCGAATTTAAGATCATCATCCACTATCACACCTAATAATTTGCTATGAGAAGTGACTCTTGAGCCAAAGATGGGTGGGTAAGAGACCTAGTGAGGCCATTCGAAGTAGAAGTTTGCTGTGACAAACTGTGTCGCAGGCTTTAGACAGGTCTAGAAATAAAGGAGAGAATAGTCTGCCATTAGCTCTAGCTTTATTGACAGTATCTGTATAGGTTATAAGGGCAGTGCTAGTACTATGGGAAGGAAGCCATGTTGTGTAGGGGACAGGAGTTCTTCCTGCAGGAGATAGTCTTGCAATTGTTTTTGAATACACTTTTCAAGTATTTTGGCAAGGGGAGATAAGATTGCTACAAGTATAAAGTTATTACTGTCTGTTGAATTTCCTCATTTGTATAGAGGGATAATGTGTGACTTCTTCCAGAGAGAAGGAACTTGGAATTCCTGGATTGACCAATAAGGATTGAGACAGGATAGGCAATATTCTATCTTAATTCCCTAGACATGGGATGGGGTAGCATCAGGGTAGTGGGTCTTTGGGTGCCGAGAGTCATTTTACAGACTGCCTCTGACCCTAAGGGACATGTACAGTACCCAGAGAGTGAATTTATGGTTCCTTGTCCATTTATCCAAATTCTTTCCAAAAAAGTGAAGGACGGGCTTTGTTTTATGAAGGTGTGAAGTTTACTCCACAGATGAGGTAGCCCCCCCTTGGCATACAAATCTGTCTCTCCAGCAAGTTCTGTTAGTCACAGGTAAGTTTGAGGTCCGTGGAACATGTAAACGTATAATTTTTCTTGTGAATATGTAACATCATTAGGGCTGGATCAGGGAATGCTTTGCATGTCAAGCATAAGCCACCTTCCAATAAATGACTGAGATGCAGTAAAGGGATAGGGCCTTTAGTCAGTCTGCAGGACATGCGTCTTACTCCTTGTATTATTTAGTGAGAAACCTCTGGGGCTGCTACAATTGGTGTTAAGTACCTGGTTAGATACATGCAGACAGGAGCATTGTACTCGATTATGGGCCTGATGAGGGCCGAGTACAATGGCGCTAGGACTTCCTTTGATCTTGATGCCATGCCTTTACTTATAAGTTGAGCCACACAGAAGAATTTCTTCACTACCATTGCTGCCTGGTGGTCAAAGTTTAGGTAACATCCATCTGTGTTCCTAGGTCCCTCACCACTAGGTCTACTTTTAGGGGTGTGCTATTAATATTATAATTTGTAGGGATATCAGATTTACCAAAGGGTATGACAATGCATTTTTTTAGCATTTAGTCTCAGACCATGGTTTTGACAACAGTCGTTTGTCATTTTTAGGCCTATTTGTAGGACATCAACATTGTTTGGGAATTCAATGATTGTTCCAAGGTTACAGTCATTGACAAAAACTTAGTGAGCCACAGACCCCCAACACTGGCCTTCACTTCAGAGAAGTATATACCAAACAGGAAGGGTCCCAACAGTGAGTCTTGTGGGACACTGCTAGTAACAGGTTTCTTACTGGAAGTAGATTCACCTATGTGGACAACATGTATTCTGTCAGTGAGCTACTTTGCTATCCATCTGACAATGAAGGAGGTTTATGCCTAACTCAGTAAGTTTATCTATGATCCCGGTGTGGGAGATTGTGTTGAAAGCTTTGGCCAGGTCCGTTTCACCGTAATCCATGGCCTTGGTGACTTTCTCAAAGTCCACCAGACTGATCAGGCAAGAACTCCCTTTGACAAAGCCAAATTGTACCTGGTCCAATGTTTGGAGATTTCCTATGTTGTTATTGATCTGGTCCTCTCCATGGCCTTGCAGACAAGACAGTCGAGCTTATGGGTCTGTAGTTCAAGGGTCAACTGATGGGCCCCCCTTGTGTAGAGGGACGACTGCTGTAGTCCTCCATTCCTCTTGGACAAAGCTCATCCAGAGGTTGTGGTTAAAGAGGGCTTCTAGTGGCCCTGATAGATTCTGTTTTAAGCTATTTAAGAAACATCCTAGAATGCTGCCAAGACCCATGGAGGCTGCATTTTTGGCTTTAGCGAACACATTAAGGTCCTGTTCAATCATAATGACTGGTAGGGGGCTAACTGTGGGTATTTCTTTGGGTGTGCGAAAAGATGATGGGGGAGCAGTTTGAACTGAACTTGTTGACCAGCAGGTTTATTACAGTTTCATGCTGGGTGAAAGTGTTGCCATTCATGATTAACTCACCATATTTCTGGGCATTTCCCCTGAGGTTATGAACATAATTATAAAAAACCTTATGGTTATCTTTCACCTGGAAGGCTAACCTTGCCTCACAGTTTGCTTTGGCAGATTTGACCAGCTATCTTATTTGTTTGTTTAGACTGGTGAGTGTCTTTTTGCACTTTGTCTGCTCCTTCTTGGATTTGGACAGGATTTTTTTCCTTTTAGTGAATAGCCTATTTATGCTAGGGGTCTGTCTGGGTGGTTTATTTCTGCCAGTAATCATAGGTTTGACTTGGACAGGTATTGCCTCTTCTACGCAGCCATGACCGTGGTTGTACAGTGCTTTTGTGTTCAGCACAGAGTGGGCCTCAGTGTCATCCGGGTTTGGAGGGCCTTGGAAGTTTAATAAGCAGTCACTTAGTTTGAGGTTATTGGCCTTAGCAAAGTTCTTAACAGGTTTGGAGTCTGATGGGGGTCTTTAGGTTACTTTTAATACTAAAGGAGATCATTTTGTGGCTAGATCACAGAAGGAAGCAGCATCCCCTATATTCATGAGTACTAGGTCTAGGATATTTGTACCTTTAGTTGTGGAGGTAAATAGTTGCTCAAGGGTGTTTGCATTGACAAAATAAAAAAACTTTGCAGCAAGTGAATTATGGGTCGCTTAAGTCTTCCAGTTTATAAATGAGTAGTTTACTCTTAATGTACATGTATTTCTGCCAGAAGTTACATTAAAGAGAAGTACAGCCAAGCTTTCAAAACACCACACAGTCTAATCCAAGAATACTTTTTGCACTGCATCCTGTTGTATCAAAGCTAAAACAGAGCTCAGGTCACTGTGAATGGACAATCTGTCCCCCCCACACTGCTTCTGTGGTGTGGACAGATACAGCCCTGGTTATGCGTCACCTGAATGGGGTTCTGTTACTAAGGCTGGGGACTAGAGGAGCTGGTAGGAGGGGCTCAACAGTGAGTACCTACATCTACATGGAGTAAGAAGCAGCAACGTCTTGGTTCATGTTGCAGGACAGGTGTGGGGTGTAATAATGAGCACATACACACACACCGAGTAAGCAGCAGCAATGTCTTGGTTCATGTCACAGGACAAGTGCTGGATGTTGCACACATTGAAAGGCACAGGCCTTTTGTCTGTCCAGCAGTATGAATACACTGGAGCTGGGCTGGACTTCTCCGTACCCTGGTACTGCAGGGTCTACGCTCACCAGACTGAGTAAGGAGAAGGTCACAGTAAGCTGCCTGTCGGGCGCTAGAACCCGCCACATAACGCAAGCACTCAGGTCTCTCAACAGCAAGTACAAATATGACTCAGTCATTGTCCACGCTGGTGTAAACGACCTGAGACGTACCTCCTTGGACTACATGAAAAGAGACATTGAGGAGCTCTCTGATTATGTAGCCCAGGCAGGTATGACCCTGACCTTGAGCAGTATCCTACCTTCACCAAGAGTGATGCCACAATACAGAGATAAGATGATCAGCTTTAACAATTGGCTTAAACACTGGTGTCATTCAAAGGGGATCCAGTATCTGTCTGCCTGGGATGACATGCTGGACAAGCCACGCTGCTTCATAAGGGACGGCTTGCACCTGTCACCCTGGGATTCCGGATACTGGCAAAGGCTCTTGCCATCCCCATAGTGCCTTTTTAGGCAAGGCTCAAATTCTAAACCTACCACCCTAGAACACAAAAAGGAAAAAACTAAGGGTAATGCTGCTCAATGCCAGAAGTCTAAATCTCAAAATGCACGACTCGAGGCCCTTCTCAGTATGGAGAACATCGATGTCTGTGCTGTGACAGAAACCTGGTTCAAGGCTCCTGAGAGCACCCCAGCTATCAGGTTTTACCTCATATCATGCGTTCCGCCCCAAAATCCGGACAATACCAAGAAAGGAGGGGTATCCATATTCATCAAGGACACCCACACCTCAAGACTGGTGGCAACGCACGATGCATCGGAGACCATCCAGGTGCAATTAACCATAGGCAAGACTGCTCTGCAAATTGTAGCATGTTACAGGCCACCCTCACAAACTCAGGAACCTCACATGGCCTTCCTGAAAACACTAGAGGGGATAAATGTATCACCAAACACCATCATACTAGGTGACTTCAATTACCCTAATATAGACTGGGAACACTACTCAAGCCCAAACACCCTAGCCCAAAAGTTCCTGGAATTCATAAACTCAAATGCCATGGAACAACTAGTCACCATCCCCACAAGAGGAGATAACATACTTGATCTCATCATCACGAACATGGGAGCACAATGTTCAACACCGAAGTATACCCTCACTGGTGAGATCAGATCACAAACTAATCTCGCTGGAGGTACTCATCCCACCCCACCTGAAATAAAAAGACCACAGTAAAGAACTTCTCAAAAGCCGACTTCACACTTCTAAAGACTAGTGTGGTCTCCTTTAAGGCCCCGAGGGCGGAAAACAGTACTCAAGCCGCTGAATCACTTACAAACACCTTCTACCAGCACCTGCAGGACTGCATGGATAAGGCAATCCCAAACAAAACAAAGACTCTTAGTACCAAAGGCAAGCGTCCAGTCTGGTGGACCCCAGCCATAAACAAACTCTACAATAAAAGGAGGAAGCTACTACAAGATAGAGCAAAATCCTTAAAAGGTAAGACACCCTTGATCACTATAAGTAAAAAACTAAGAGCTCTCATAAAATCATCCAAAGCAAATTGAGAGAGAAAAATAGCTAAAGACTCAAAAGACAATCATAAGGCCTTCTTTAGCTATGTTAGAAACCTAGGAGGAAACTCCCAGATATGCTCAGAACTAGTTCAAAATGATGTGAAGATTACTGATCCTACAGACATTGCCAACATACTGGCTGACAGGTTCAGTGCAAACTTCTCCCCCCCAAAAGGAGAGATATCTATACCAAACGATTGCAGCCCCCCAAACATCTCCAGCACCCAAGTGAGAACTGCTCTCTCCAAAGCAAAAAACACAGCATCCATGGGACCTGATGGTGTCCCCGGCTGAGTGCTCCACGAACTCAATGAGGAATTAAACCCACAGCTAGGACAGCTGTTTAATCAAAGTCTTACCTCTGGATACGCACCCAGGAGTGGCGCACTGCAACTGTGGTCCCACTTCACAAAGGCGGTGCCTCCACCGACCATGGAAATTACCGCCCATTAGCTTGACAAGCCTTATCTGCAAAGCCATGGAGAGGATCATAATGGACCTCATAAATAAAGACATAGGGAATTTGCAGACTTTGGATCCAACCCAGTTTGGCTTTGTCAAAGGCAGATCATGCCTTTTAAACTTGGTTGACTTCTTGAAACAGTCACCAAAGCCATTGACGAGGAAAGGCAGTCCATACAGCCTACCTCGATCTGGCTAAGGCCTTCGATACAATACCCCACTCGGGTATCATTGAAAAACTCATCAGCTTAAATGTTAACCCATACATCACAAGATGGGTTGCAAACTGGCTGAGTGACAGAACCCACAGGGTCAGAGTTGCTGGCGCCATGTCAGACTCAAAGCCTGTCACAAGTGGTGTCCCACAGGGCTCAGTCCTGGGCCCACTCTTGTTTGGCATCTACTTTTCAAGTACAAGCAAACACAGGAGGGTTATGGCTGACAAAGTTTGCAGATGACTGCAAACTGGGCGCCATAGTAGAAAACACATCTGACACAGATATCCTTCAGAAGGGTCTCACAGAAACGGATAACTGGTGCCAGAGCCACGGCCTGAAGTTAAATGCCAAAAATGCATAGTCATACCCTTTGGGAAAAACAAGGTTACCCCTAGCTACCAAATAGGTGGCAATCCACTGAGCACAGAAGAAGTTATCAGGGACCTGGGGACCCAGGTTGATAGTAGTCTGTCATTCGACATCCATGTAGCTAAAGTAGTTAGGAAGACCTTCTACATTGCCCACCTTATCATGAAGGGATTCTCATCTAGATCAAGGGAGGTCATAGTCTCCCTTTACTCATCACTCATCAGACCAATGATTGAGTACAATGCCCCATTCGGGATGTATCTGACCCGACACTTGCAGCAGCTGGAGAGGCCACAAAGTTCCTCACCAAAAGGATAAAGGGTCTCAAAATCTGTCCTATGCTGCCCGACTGAAAGAACTCCAGCTCTATTCAGTCGCCACCGCTTGCTCAGAGGTGACCTTTGCCTAACATACAAGGCCATGTCAAACCCAGATTTGATGAATATGCTTCACCTCAAAAATCTAGATCCATCAGAACCACAAGGGCGGAGACTTAAACCTCGACACGGCTATTAATAGGACGTGCTGGAGGGATAGATTCATCACCCAAAGACTCCCTATGCTGTGGAACAAAATCCCGGTACATGTGAGGCAGAGCACCTCGCTGGCCTTGTTCAAGAGAAATCTTGACCAATGGATGGGAGATCGCAGATATACCCCAGGGATTACCTCAGTGTCACTGCTCGACAGAGGCACAGCAAAATAATGGGTATAGTTCCCCATACTAAAGGGGTGGCGTAAGCCACAAAACGATGGGCTAGGCTTGTAAATGCCCTCGGGCAGATAGCCTAGTATGAACCTATGAACGAAGGTCGTGTCATCTCCACTACCAGAGTATAGGAGTAGCAGGTTATAGAACACAGTCATAAGTGGGTATCACACATGAGCAGCTTCATGGTCCCATGGAGACAATTAGCTATGGGCTACATCAGGCAGACCCAACACCACAACACCTCCAAAAATGTTTATCCACTCAGCACCTCCAAAAACAGTTTAGATATGCACCATGGTTTATGGATAATAAGCACTACTTCAGTCACTGACAGACCTGTTCTGTCCTGCATTATACTGTACAGAAGTGAAAAAGAAATCTATCACTGCTAATAAATATATGCAACACTCATACCCTAGTATATAAAAGCAAAGTGCAGATCAACTATTATCAAAAGTAACACTTATCTCCTACAACATACATCATGAAAAAGTACAGTACTGTTACTGTCAATGAGAACCTTATTCTATGCCTTATGACCAGATACAGCATACAGCTCTGCTCTCCTTGTACCCAAGTATATGAATGAAGAATCAAATTTTCTTCTCCATTACACTGCATGGCATGAAAGCAGAGTACAACTCTGTTCTCCCCTATATGAATGTATTAAAGAATACATCCAGTTTCTCCCTTATATCCTGCTGCATGAAAGCAGAGTTACGTACAGTGTTGGTTTCACTCACATATCAGTGCATGGAAACAGAATGTAAGACTGTTGTCCCTTACAACCTACAGTATGAAAGTAAAGTTCCTCTCTTCCACAACCTAGTTTATGGGCCTAAAGCAAAGCTCTGTTCTCCCTCACAAATTAGTGTACTGAACACGAGTACAGTTCTGTTCTCGTTTACATCTTACTGCATGGAATCAGAGTATAACTCTGCCTTCCCTTAGACTCCAGAGTATATCATTGCACTCTGTTGTCAGTGGTGCAACAAGTGGCACACTCGCCTTTGGTGAAGAAGGCTGTGGGTTCTATTCCCACACCAGTTAGATGGATTGCTAATACTGCAGTGCAGCATAAGAGGGGTACTGCACTCCTGAATGTGTTGTCCTTCGGATGAGATGTTAAACAGATGCCCAATCTGCCTGAGTTGTTAATAGCTCAGATGGATGTAAAAGAAATAACAGCATCGTGAAACAATTTGCATAATGATAAAGGTCTTCACCTTCTGTGCACAAGAATCAAGTCTGATCTTTGGTCAATGCTTTTTTGAAGTTTGTACACTGCACATGTGGTGATGAAAGCCCCCTTTCAGTGTACAAATGAAAGGTATGCACTTACCTTAAAAACAGATCTGGGTTGTCTGATTTTCTTCTGGTTCAACGTTTGGGTTGTTGTATTCAACTGGATCCAACCTCAGCAACATTTCTGAAGCTTACAGATCCAGGGCTCTGACTCCTCCCCTACCCATAATCCTCTCTAATCCATCTTAGTATCTCAGATTGCGTTTGCCCTATACATCTATACGTATTCATATGTATGCATATATAAATAACTACATATATAATTTGTAAGACTACAGGACCATTAGAACTAGGAATACAAGGGAAAATAGTCCAAAACAACGGGCTGAAAATGGACAGGGTCTCAGGTACATCAATTTGGTCACCAGAAGCTGTCAAGGAGAATTTGGAAGGGAAGGAGTCAAACTGGACAAAAATCAAACAACATGGCTGTATCTTTGTTAAATTACAACACTTTTGTATGACATGTCTATTTTTGTCCAGTTCAACCTTTGGGACAGATTCCCGACCGGTTTATTACCTGGGTGGTATTAAAGAAGGACATTCCTCAGAATGGTGGAACCAAAGGATGAACATGACCTAGACTGTACATCAAATTTATAATGAGACACGAAGGCATGAACTGTTGACCAAGGTGACACAGCACAAATGTGATCAATGGGAAGCCTATTCACAAAGGCGGTACAGGTGGCCACTGCTCTTGTGGAATGAGCTTTAGGTTTTGCTTGTAAGGGTCAACCTCTTTTAGGACACAACAATAACATTCACTCCAATAACCATCTCAAAAGAGTCACTTTAGAGACCCCTTTACCCAGTTTTACTCTAAAAGAAAAACCACAAATAGTCAGACTACCAAGTGTAAAACATATTCTCTTATTTGAAAATTTGGGGAAGAACACTGGTTAGATCAATTGATTGATTTTGATTTGCTTCAGAAGTCACCCTGAGGAGGAAAGATAAATTAGTTCTTAAGGACATACTCTCTCTGTGGAAATCCAAGTAAGGAAGTATACAAGAAAGAGTTTGCAGCTCAGAGATCTGCCTGGCTGAAATGACCACAACCAGAAAAACTGTCTTTTTCCAAGAAAGAAAATTTCAAATCCACTTAAGCTGCTGGTTCAAAGGTGAGGGGAGGGGGGAGTCAAGGAACGAAAGGATAGCGATATCCCAAGGAAGCACCAGGTCCCTAATTGGTGGCCTTTGAAAAGCATTTCTTAAGGGAACATTTCTTCTAAGTCTTTAGGGATATTACAGAGGCATCACTTTGTCAAATGTAAAAATCAGCCATTTGCACTTTGATAGCTGAAAAAACTAGAACCACTGTGGAAGACTTCTGAATTACAAAACAGAGGGAACAGGTGCCGAGAAGGGATCTATGTCCTTTGATAAGACCCAAACAGAAAACCTCTTTCATTTACTAAGATAGATCTTTTTGGGAGATTGTTTCCGAGAGGCTGAAGTAATATGATCGACTGATGCAGAATGCCTGGCATCTCTGGCTATGGTCAAAATTAGAGAAACCAAGCAGTCAGTTTCATGCATTTCTGGTCCAGAGGAGGCAGCCCAGAAGGGTAAGCCATGGAGTTGGATACAAACCTTACACTTATGAATTCTCTACATATTCGTAAGTTAAAGAGTACCAGAAATACAATGTATAGGGACCAGAATTTTTTCTGCGAGTTAAACAGAACATGCAGGAGAAACAAATATGTGTCCCAGAGGCTGCCCCTCCTATGCAGCAGGCTTCCTATCCATGTGAAACTGAGTTTGCCTATTACCCAATTTAAGCGCAACCTAGACCAGTGGATGGGGAATAGGAAATTTCCTCCAGGCCTGACACCCATGTCCCTTACAGATACAGGTTGTTTATAAATGCCTGGCCCTCAATGCCCTATTTGGATATAGGACATCATTATTCATATGGGAAAACTTGGCTAGGCTTAGAAAGACCCCTTGGGGTAATTAACCGAATAACATTCTATGAAACTATGAGTCTATGATCCAACATCCATGGAGGGTGTACCACAGAAATAATACTGGTCAGGGCCAAAAGGGAGCAATGAAGATCATTTTGATCTTACATCTTCTCAAATTCTGAATACTAAACTTAGTGGACTTCTTCGAGAAGGTCACTAGAGCCACAGATGAGGGCAGAAATGGTACATGCTGCAAACTCTGACCTGGCAAAGGCATTTGACGCAAAACATCACTTGGGAATAGACAAACTCAGAAATTAGGGCATAAATCAATATGTCACCCAATGGGCAGCCAAAAGGCTCACAGATAGGACACATGAAGATACTGTGGGGGAATCCACCTCCATCCAGAGGCCTGTTACTAGTGGTGTCCCACACATATTTGTACTGGGACCTCCTCTGTTTAGAATATACTTCTCTGAAGGCAAGATAAATGTAGAGGGCCTTTGGCTGACCAAATCTGCTGACATGTGCAAGGTGGGTGCAATTACTGAATCCCCCACAGAGGAGGCTATTCTCTAGAAGGGTCTGACACATAACTGGTGCCAAAACCATGGCCTAAAACTCACTGCAAAAAAATGCATACTTTAGAAAGATGACTACCCCTGCAAATTACAACATTGATAACACTCACCTTAGAGCAGACCCAGTGGTAAGGGACTTGGGAACTCAGGTTGACAGTAACCTGAACTTTGATCACCATGTGTCCATGGTAGTCAGAAAATCCTTCTACATGGGGAAACTTGTAAGTAAAGTCACGACATCCAGATCTAAGGAGACCATATTCCCACTATAGTCATCCCTCATTAGACCAATAAGAGGATAATCCTTCCTTCGGCATGTACATGACCAGGCATTTGCAACAGCTGGAGTGGCCACAGAGGTTCCTCACTAAAAGTACACAGGTTGTAAATAATAAGTCCTGTGTGAACCACATCAAAGCCTTGTCCCTGTACTTGGCCTCCTACAGACTATTGAGAGGCGATCTATGCCTTACCTACAAGGCATTCTCCAATCCAGTCCTGAAGGATCTGCTGCATATTTTTCAAAGCAAAGAGCACTAGAATTACCTGCTCTAAGGATGTAAACCTTAACTGTGACATAAACAAAACATGTTACAGGGACAGGTGTGTGTGTCAGAGAGTACCCCTTGTCTGGAACAGACTCCATTTATATGAAACGGAGCTCCTTCTTAAGCCTACCCAAAACACAATTTGGACCAATAGATGAGAAACTGCAAATTCACCCCTGGCATGTCACCTGTGCCCTTATGGACAGAGGCAGTTTGTAGATGCGGTAAGGCACAGGCACATACCAAGGCCAGCCTATGGGCATTGATAATTGGGAAAATTAGGTCATGAATAGCTAGGCTTAAAGGGCTCTAGGGCAGTTAGCCTAGTAGCCTCCTATGATAGGAAACAGAAATTCACCCCGTATTGCCCCCTATACTACTAATGAACACAGGCAGCTTCTAAATGCTTTATCACATGCATGGGTCCCCTCAAATTATCTATAGTATGATCCCACTTATTCTCATTATTAGGGGTGATACATATTTATCAATCATGGGATGGATACAGCCAATCTTTAACCAAATGGGATATGTTAATTCAAGTACAAAAAGGGAAACTGGCTTTGCTTAAAATGGTCCAGAAGGGCAGCTAGCCTAGTGCTTACCTATGAACGTGGGTATTAGTAGAATAGGAGACCTGGGGGTGGACTAGAGCAGCTTTCGGTCACTGTCCCTCTGTGCAGGGATAAGGACAAAGTAACTGCTGCATTTGTTGTTTAGATACAATGAGAAGAAGTCCCAGCAAGGTTGGCCCCAGCAGCTGAAAATTCATGCTTTCACTGACTGACTGAGGGACCACTCGAGAGGCATCAGAACTGTTCTGCTCAGTTTGCCTGCTAATACACTGGATGTCCCCAGGATATGGGTTGCTATCAGAAATGGATGCAACGGCATTGCCCACTGCCACTAATGGCTCCCTAACAAAGAGGATAAAAGCAGGTTCTCCTATATTTGTTGATGTACCAGAATGCTACCATGTTGTTTGTCTGGACAGAACTCACACCCCTGGGGAGGAAGTCCTGAAAAGCCTGCAACATTAGGAGGACTACTCTCATCTCCAAGACACTGATGTGAAGATTGGCATCTAGATGTGACCAGGAACTTTGGACTGTTGCCCCTTTGATATGCACCCCGCCCAAGAGAGACATATCTGTTGTTCTGTGGTTATTGTAGCTAGTGTCTGAGCTGGGCATAAAGGTTGGCTCTTCATTACCAATCGGGAGGTTAACCACTACTTGATGCGATCCTTGCAAACCTGGGTGACTTGAATCTTGGCAAGGAGAGGGTGTGTGTTTTGGACCAAATGTTTGGACAAAATGTTTGGACAGAGTCCAGTGAAGTCCTCTCATGTGGTATCTGGCTCGAAGGACTAGCAATGGCTAATGCCATTAAAACTAGCAGTCAGAGAATTAGTCTTGCTTGCAGGAATGGATGATGTATTACCTGGTAGCAACAAGTCAGAAGGAAAGCACCCTGGAGATTGGTAACTTCGCCATTTGTAACAGTGTGTCTAGGAGCCATCCCATGAATTCTATCTGTTGGGTTGGGAGCAGCTTGCCTCTTGGGTTGGTTGACCGCAATTTTCAGGTTCAGGATTAATTGGAGTAGAAAGTAGAAGGTCCCTGTGTTGAAGTAGTAGATCTCTTGCCAAGGAGACGAGGAACCAATCATCTAGATATGGGAAAACTTGGATCCCTAGAAGGTGGAATTGCCACTACTGTCATAACATCAATAAATACTGTGGGTGCTGTGATGAGATCGAACTGCGGTACTCTGAACTGATAATGATTGTCTCAGAGCCAGAAATGAAGAAATCGCCTCGATCACTTTTCTATCTTTATATGATAGTAGGCATCCTGGAGAGCCATTGAGCACATCCAATCATCCTTTCTCAGAAGAGGTAGTATGGACTGAAGAGTGAACAACCGAAATTTTGTCTGTGTTACAAATTGATTTAGATGAATCAGATCCAAAACTGATGAGATCCCCTGTTTTTTTGGGTATTAAAAAGACAACCACAACCACAAGGCCTTCTACAGTTATGTAAAGATTCTCCATGGCAATACCCAGATTTGCTCCGAGCTACTGCACAATGGTACCTCCTATACCGAGCCAACAGATATTGCCAATATACTGGCTGACAGATTCAGTGCCAGCTTTGGTCCTTTGAAGAGGGGAGGCTAATCACAATACCAGTAGATTGCCAGACACCCAGCATTACTGCTGCACAGGTTAAAACAGCACTGTCCAAGGCCAAGAATACAGCTTTCATGGGACCTGACAATATCCCTGGCTGTGTTCTACATGAACTACAGAGTGAACTGGAACCTCACCTGTGTGCCCTGTTTAATCACAGCTTCACCTCAGGCTTTGTCGCTACCAAATGGCACACTGCTACAGTCATCCCTCTCCACAAAGGAGGAGCGACTACAGACCCTGGGAACTATCACCCCATTAGCCTGATGAGTCTGATATGCAAAGCTATGGAATGCATCATCATTATTTATTTATTATTTATTTATTTTATCATGGACCTAATAAATAAGAATATAGGGAATCTCCAAACTCTGGATACCAAATAGTTTGGTTTTGTGAAGGGTAAATCATGCCTGCTCAACTTGTTCGACTTCTTTGAGTCAGTCACCAGAGCTGTGGATGAAGGCAAGGTGGTTCATACAGCCTACCTTGATCTGGCCAAGGCCTTTGATATCATTCCCCATTCAGGAATCATAGAAAAACTCACTAAGGTAGGCATCAACCCCTATATCACTAGGTGGGTTGCAAACTGGCTAACAGATAGAACCCACAGTGTGAAAATAGCAGACTCCAAGTCAGACTGCCAAGCAGTCACGAGTGGAGTCCCACAGGGTTCAGTCGTGGGTTCTCTCCTGTTTGGTATCTACTTCTTTGAAGTCCAGGTCAACAGAAAAGGATCTCTGGCTGACAAAGTTCGCAGACAGTTGCAAGTTGGGAGCTATTATTAACTCCCCAAGTGATGTTGACATCCTACAGAAAGGCCTCACTGAGACTAACGACTGGTGTCAGAACCATGGCCTTAAACTCAATGCCAAATAATGTGTCATCACCCCCATTGGAAAAAAAAACCCAGTTCCCATGAATTACCACATCGATGGTAGTCCACTGAACACAGAAAGTGTTATAAGAGATCTGGGAACACAGGTTGACAGCAGCCTCTCTTTGGAGCACAACATTGCCAATGTGGTCAGAAAGTCCTTCTATGTGGCACATACATTGCTAAGGGCTCTGCATCCAGGAAGAAAGAGGTCATGGTCTCCCTCTACTCTTCCCTCATTACGAAAATCATCGAATACAATGCCCCATTTGGCATGTACCTCACTAGAGGCCTGCAACAACTGGAGAGGCCGCAAAAGTACCACACAAAAAAGTGGATATGGACAGACTCAAAAAAACTCCCAACTATTTTCTGTCTCATATCACCTACTTAGAGGCGATCTCTGCTTGACATACAAAGCCATGTCTGATCCAGCTCTGTTAGAAATGCTACATCTAAAGAAATCCCAATCCCTCCGCACCACACGCTCCAGTGACCTCAACCTCATTACCACAATCAACACACCATGCTGGAGGGACAGGTTCATAACCCAGAGACTGCTCTTGCTATGGAATAGACTTCCCATACATGTCAGAGCACCTCCCTTCATGAGAAACCTTGATGAGTGGATGGGAAATAGAAAATTCACCCCGGGGATCACTCCAGTTGCTCTACTCGATAGAGGCAAGGGGAACTAAGGTCGGGTTGCACAATGTCAGGGTAATCCTATGGGCTAGGTTTGTAAAGGCTCCAGGGCCATTAGCTTAGTACACACCTATGAACCTATGAACATGCAGCAGCTTGGAGACTTCTGCTGCTGCAGATTACCACTGAATGGGTAGAATGTTGGTGGATATGCAATCAGAATTGAATAGCCTCTGGTTATTACCCTCAGCACCCATACATCTGCTTTGATGTCCTGCCAGGCTTGTGGGTATAGGGATAAGCAACCCCTAACTGCCTCCAGAAAATGATAGTCTGGCAAGTTTTCAAGAGCTCTGGTAGGGTTTTTCAGTAAAGGGACTGTGAAAGCCCTGATTATGGGGTCCGCCTCTGCCCCTGGGGTGATGTCCGCTCAAGTTATCTCCTCCTCTGCCTCGGAGAGGTCTATCTGTAGGAGACTCATGGTAATAACGCTTCAACGTCCTGAACCACATCTTCTTGCCACCCCTCTGACTCCTGGAAAATGTTCTCTGAGGAGTTGAAAACTGAATTCCCATGGCAGAGAGGGTTTTACCATCCTGCTGGCTCCTGGTCAGCATATCTTTCACTTTTGGTGCAAAACATGTGGACCCATCAAATGGAGTATTAATAAAGGAGGTCTTGAAGTCTTCTTCAAATTTTCAGAATTGCTAAAGCTGTGCCATCAGCTGCACTAGATCGTAGATGCACGGATCCACTAAATAGACTGAAGGGTAGATAGCTGGGATTCCACAGTCTTTTGAACATTTGTAGACAGGTTACCCAAGAGTTCTTTGGTCAAGTCCCTCTGGAAACATGTAATGTTGGCTAAATATTTCAGCACTCTCCAGGCAAATGTCTCAGAAGTGTATGTCCATTTGCCAAACCTGTCCAACACCCTAGATTCTCTGTTAGAAGGATGGACTGAGGAACTTTCTTCATATGGTTCCCCCTTTCTGGTCACCACTATAAGCATGGCATTTCCTGGTAGACCTTTGCTCCAATGTTTCCTGTCTTTGCGGCTACCAATGTCCTATCTGGCTTCTTCAGAATAGGTTCCAACACATCAGGGTCCTTCCATGCCCACTGAGCAACAAGGCTTATCAGATCGTATACTGGCAGTATTACCCAGGATGCAGATGAGTTGGTACCAAAGGCTTTGAGGAATACAGACTTACCTGATGAAGGGCTGTCGGTGCATCAGCCACCTTGCTGCTTCATCAATTTGAGGATCTCAAAAAAGGTGACATCTTCCAAGGGGGATATAGAGTAGCCCTTGCCTTCATCCAAGTCTGTATCTCCTGTGACTGACTGTGGATGAGTCTAAGTACTTCCATTTGCATGTCTGTTTTCTATGACATTCTGTGTGTGTGTGGGGGGGGGGGGTCAAAAGGATCCAAACTGGACTGAGAACTCACATAGTAAGTGGACTCTGAGCCTACTGGTACCAGCTGTCCCTGTGAACAAGGATGAGTAAAAGGAGAAGCAGTAGTCCATTCAGGGTGGGACAGAGCCAAGCTAGAGGATAACGCCTTTTCCTTTGGTCCAGCCAAGACCTTTCTGAAGGCCTTGAAGACCAAGGCCACAATCAGTGTCAAAGGAAGTCCTCCTCCAACTAAAGGAGGGGAAGAAAACTTCTTGGTCTCAGTGGGCATCAACTCTGAGACTGACCTCAGACCCGAATTGTCAAGAGCAGAGACCACGATGGGCAGGTACAACTCTGAGATCTTCGAAGTCAACCCATATCCCCGAGCCCCAGTGTCAATGCTTCGGCTCGGAGACTCATCTCAATCCAAATACCCCAGAGTCGACAAAGTCAAGGATGCCACAAGTCACATGGACTGTCAGCTCTGGCAAAGATGCACCGGTAGAGCTTGGATCCACAGAAACTAGGCCCAAAGGGTAGGCTGATACCAGAGATAACATGGGAGGGGTTATTGGGCCCATACCCAGTGCATTTAAAGAGGATGGCACCAAGTACTCCAAGCTGAATCTTCATTCTCCAAACATTCTTCATCATTCCGTTGACCTCAAACTCTATCAGTCTTATGGATGACCATACAGACCTCAAGGGGGATGCCAGGGAAGGTGGTCAAGAGAATCTCTTCTCCTGCAAAATAGGCGAGTGCATTAAAGGGCTTACTGATCCCAATGAGAAAAAGAGACCAGGCGAGGAAGGCCCAAGGGGTCAGTGGATCCATCTTCCTGTGGAGTCTTCAGATCCATATCCAAAAGGAACTAATGAATCGAGGGACCATTTCTGAGACTTGCCAGTTTACTTTTCCTCAACTTTTTCTTTAGTTTTGTCTTTCTCCTTGGACTTTGGTTTGTTGATCTTCTTTGCTTGATTCTCTGAAGAAGCAGAAGTTGAAGGAACACTAGACCCCATCTGAGAAGAAGACGACTTTTGAAGATGAGTTTTTATTTCCTAGTTTGGCTGTCTATAGAGCTAAAAGAAACACAGGCCTCACGATCTACCTCCAGGCTGGCAGTGCCCAAGCAATATACACACAAAAGAGTGTGGGTCCTGTGGAGGTCTTATAACTGCAGACTGTAACATTTTAAGCCCATTATACTAGAAACAAACTTCTGGCACAAACACTACTACAAGCACCCAAAGAACTAATGTATATTTTTTGAATTACGGGCAATGGTGTGAAACATAGCCTAATATTCTAAACTAGCAGGTATGAATGATAAAAGTCTCACAAACACGAGCGTGTGCGCGCACATGCACACACACACACACACACACACACACACACACACACACACACACACACACACACACACACACACACACACACACACACACACACACTAAAAAAAACTACTGGAAAACTATCTAAGCTTCTATTTTAGGAAAGGGTTAAGAGAGGATCTACATGTATAAGTAAATATTAATACTGAAAATCTGTAGGAATAGAAAATAATCTTATCATTTGAAAAGGTTCCCTAGGATACACAACTGAACACATCAGGTGGCAAACAAAATCTAGAATACCAAAGTGGAGTTGGGCGAATTACAGGTAAGGGAGAAGTCAGAGCCCTGGATCCGCAGGCTTCAAAAATGGTGCTGCAGTCTGATCCAACAACCCAAAGGTTGAATCACATGAAAACAGACAACATTGGATCTTCTTATCAGTCACAACATGCTGTATGACAACAGTGGGCAACTCTGTTATCCTCACAGACTAGTGTACGGAATCCATGTATAACCTTGTTCAGCTTTATAACCTAGTGTTTTAAAGTATGGTGCAGCTCTGTATTCCTCTACACTAGCATATGAAAGTAAAATACAACAATATTCTCCCTTTCACCCTTGTGTAATAAACAAAACACAGCACTATTCAACCCTATAACTTAATGTGCAAAAGTAGACTGTGGTGCTGTTAGACTTTAGCTGCTAATGTTGTTGTTGTGTCTTTCGGCTTTTCCCGGTTAGGGGTCGCCACAGCGGAACTCCGGTCCGCTAATGATTGGCAGTAGATTTTTACGTGCCGAGTTGCCAGCTCTGATGCACAACCTTCAACGAAGGTACGCCCATTCACACGTCTCCACATAGAAGACGCTCTAGCCGAGAATCGAACAGGACAACGTCTGTGAGGCAACAACGCTACCGCAGCACCACCACGGCAGTAATGTATGAAACCAAAATCTAGATCTATTCTGTCCTATGCTTCACTGTGTGAAAGCAAAGTGCATCTCTATAATGCCTTATACCACACAGGATGAAAGCAAAGTGCATCCTCACCTCACCACACATTAGTGTGTGCAAAGAGAATCCCAGCACTGTCCTCCCCTGCAACACTGTGTATGAAACTAGACTCTAGCTTTACTGCCTAGTTTAACTACTGTACAGCTCCAGTTTTTCATACCCCTTGTGTGGAGGACAAGAACAAATCTTCATCTGCACTTACCCACAGTATGTGGAACCACAAGATACCTCACTTACCCCCCCAGTGTGCGGAACCAGAGTACAGCTCAATTACTCCCCCCTCACTCCCAGTGCACGGAACCACAGTACAGCTACTTACCCACCCCCAGTGTGCGGAACCACAGTACAGCTCACTTACCCACCCCAGTGCGCGGAACCACAGTACATCTCACTTACCCACCCCCAGTGTGCGGAACCACAGTACAGCTCACTTACCCACCCCCACCCCCAGTGTGCGGAACCACAGTACAGCTCACTTACCCACCCTCACCCCCAGTGTGCGGAACCACAGTACAGCTCACTTACCCACCCCCAGTGTGCAGAGCCACAGTACAGCTCACTTACCCACCCCCACCCCCAGTGTGCGGAACCACAGTACAGCTCACTTACCCACCCCACCCCCAGTGTGCGGAACCACAGAACAGCTCACTTACCCCCAGTGTGCAGAACCACAGTACAACTCACTTACCCCCGTGTGCAGAACCACAGTATAGTTCACTTACTCCCCCAGTGTGCAAAACCACACTACAGCTAACTTACCCCTTAGAATGACATACAGAGAAGTTGAGTAAAAGCTAAAGATATAGCAGGTCCACAGTGCACTCCTGCCCTGGGGTATGAAACCAGAGTACAGCTTAGCCACTTCAGATTACATCCAACAATCAAGATAGTAAATGATCCATGTTTCTTCCCTTACAGCACAACTTTGGCAGAAAATGACATTAGTTCTTCATCCTGGCAAGTTTACATAAGTGTTTATGAAAATGTGAATGCTCTTTATTTCTTCTGGACTGACAAAAGTGCAGTTGTTTAAGTTAAACTTACCATAACAGTAGACATTCAAATGACCACTGCTGCAGTAGCCTTAGCTATATATATCCTGGTAAGGATACAACAACTGTCCAGCTTCCAAAGCTTTGGGGCACATTCCACTTGCCCAAACTGTCAAGTAGCTCGAGATGAGCTGACTAAAAGACACATTTGAGCTCAAAGTCCTTCAGAGCTTTCCTGCCAGCAGACAAAGGGAGGCTGAATCCTGAAAGGACAATGTTAGGAACAACAAAAAATAAATGTCCACTCAATAGTATAAAAAACACACACCACAAAACATGGGGGTAGAGGGAAGGAATGGCTACTGAAGCAGTGATCATTCAAACATCTAGTGTTACACCAAGTTTAAGTTACACGACTGTATTATGTTACGGCTGACTCACCATAAGAGCTTGCAACGCAAGATACCCTTCTTGCAGAGGTCAGTGCAGTCAGTAAAACTGTTTTCCATAAGGTCAGTGCAGTCAGTAAAACTGTTTTCCATGTTTAAAACCTCAAATCAGCCAGGTTAGCTGGTTCAAATGGAGCAAGTCTCCAACACAAAATGAAGATTCCAAGGATGGGACACCACTTTTGTTGGAGACCTCTTATGCAAAACCCCATTCATGAACATTTTGACAGTATATTGCCTTGAAAGAGAAGAATCAGTGGGCAGGCATACTGAAATGGCTGACAAATAAATCCTGACAGAGAAATAAGAAAGGCTATAGGATAGGAACACACAAATATTGTAGAACTGGAAAACAACTATCCCTGAATAGGTGCTGGTTTATGTTGTTGGTACCAACTAGAAAACCTTTTTCACTGGTTAATATATGATTTTCTAGTATCAGGCTTTCCTGCCTCCATTAATACGTGCTGCATGCCCTCAATAAACAGGTGCCTAAAAGGAATAAAAAGACACTACCATTCAAGCAGTCAATAGCTGACAACTGAAGCTCGAGTGCATCAAACACCCCTGTTCTTGTGTGAGTAGTTGCACCCTCAGAGGAAGCTTGTGGTAATCACCCTTGGCCATTTCCAAAAGAAGGGAGAACCATGGTTGCCTAAGCCAGAAGTGAGTCACCACAATGATCGGGGATTCCTTATGAATCTTCAGAAGTATCCTAGGCATTGGTGGAAAGAGGGGGAAAAGAATACAGGAACATTCCTGTCCAAGGAAAAGAAAAGGCATCTGTTTTCCAGACCTTCTTGCATGGAGTCCAGGAAAGGAATCTTGCCAGTTGATTGTTCAGACAGGAGGCAAAAAGGTCTAAAGAACTCCCTACAGATAGATCAAACCTTAGAAGACCCCCCCCCCCCGACCTAGTTTCCATTTGTGAGGGCCAACCCTGGTGCTGCTCAGCTTGTCTGCCACACAATTTTGCTCTGACAGAATGTAGGATGCCTGTAGAGAGAGTCTGATGTGAAGCTATATCCCAAGCTAACACGGCGAATCTGCAAAGGGGGTATGACCTGGTTCCCACTGGATTAATGATATACCACATGACAGTAGTATTGTCTGTAACCACTTGAAGAGGTTCCAGGGACCAAAGATGATTCAGAGTTGAGTGACTTGATCAAGGCATGCATCTTTTTGCTATGTATGTGCTTATGCCTGTTCTTGGTGTCCCACTCCTCTGAAACTGCTCCCTAAACAAAGTCCAAAGCATCTGTGGGGACTGACTGCTTTGGAGCAGGGAGTGAGAAGGGGAGACCTGGATTTAAGGATATCTGTTGTCTCCCCCCCAAAAAAAAAAAGATTTCTTTTCTGACAAGCCCCAGCATTGGAATTTATAAAGCTAAAGGGTATTGATGCTGGGAACAAAGGGATTTCAGATACCACTGTATCTTTCTCATGTGGAGCCTTGTGAGTGGTAACACTGGAATCACAGATATCATGAGATTCAAAATCCTGAGGTATTCCCTCACAGGTGACCAAAGTCTGAGTGGAAAACTTAAAAACAGATCTAAATAATGATCTATTTTTCTCATTGAAGAAAAGTTCTTTGAAATGAAACTGACTCTCTTGACATCCTAGGAACACAATCCCGTGTGAAGGAGTCAAGAACAACTTTCGAATGTTCTCTTGGAATCCCAACTTGTATAAGAGACTTCTCGCCTAAGAGAGAAATTCCTGTCACTTTCAAAAAGACTCTGCAAGATAAGCAAGTCATCTAAATATGGAAAATGTGGATACCCTATAGCCTGCGATGAGCTATAACTGGAGCTAGATGCTTTGTGAACACACATGGTGCAGTGAATAGTCCAAAGGGAAAGGCAGATAAATGATAATGCAATCCAGACACACAAACCTTAAGAAACAAACCTTAAGAAACACTTGAATTCTGGATGAATATGGATGGGATGATAAGCAACTTTTAAGTGTAGTGTTGCCAGGAAACTTGAAAGAGAAAAAAAAAGTTAACAGGTTATGATGTGTCATCATTTTCAATTTGGGCACTACCACAAACAGGTAATCACCCTGAACTGGTCTCAAATAATTTTCTTTATTTTGGCACTAGGAACATCTTGAAAAAAACTTCCCCACCTGAGAAGGAAGAACTGGTTCTATCACTCATTGGGACAGTGTGTGATGAAGAACTGGTGGAAACAAAACAGTCTGATCTGGAAGATAAGGGACGATTCCACTGCCATCTGTAACTATCTGTTACCAAAGAGAAAACTTTTAGTTATGTACTTACCATAACTTCGGATGTATGGGATCCATCTCGCCTACATTATGATCTATGGGGTTCTCCCCGTCCCCAACTAGTATACTGCCAACTAGTATACTAGAACGTAAGTTCTCTTGGCTGGGCTAACCTCACTCCTCCCAGGACACACCACCTTGTCCCCCTCAGATTTTGTTTTTTCTGGCCACATGCACAAACAGAAAAAAAACAACAGTTACCCAACCAAAAGTAGTTCAAAAAAAAAGAAGACAATGGACCTACATTTCCTCTATTGGGGATAGAGGGGGAAGGAGGGGGTGAGATGAATGTAGGGAAGATGATCCCCACTACATCCGGTATGGTAAGTACATAACTAAAAGATGTATGGATCCCATCTATCTCTACATTCATGACTGACAGATGGGACGCCCACCCAAATCCCGGTGGCTCAATGGAAAACACTCCTGAGAACTGAGGAGAACCAAAGGAAGCCCTGCCCTCGAGAACCACATCTAGCTTGTAATGAGAAATGAAAGTGTGCTGGAGACTCCAGGGTAGCCGCAGCACAAATAGGAGGTCACTATCTGGAGATTCAGACTTTCTGGAAGAAAAAGTAGCGAGGTTGGGAGGGTTCAAAGGTCGCTTGCAAAGTTATTCAGACTTGTTGGACTACACATGATTTTGGGAGGTTTAAGACTTCTTTTTGGAGCCCCTTTGCTATTTCTTCTTAAACATCTGCTTACCTGTATTTTGTTGAGACTTTATTCTGTGTTTCTTTTTTCAAAATTGGATGAGGAGACAGAAAATCCCTTAAACTTTGGAAAAGAAAGACCAAAACATCTTAAATATTCCCTGGACCTAAGAAGTGGCCAAATGCTAAATCTCTATCCAAGGGAGAATTTAAAATCTCATGTTTATCATCTTGGAGGGTCTGAAAATGCAGAGATACAAACCTCCTCAAAGCAGTACCAGTGTCCATAGCCCTGGAAGTTGTATCAACAGAGTTATACACACACTGTCAACAATCAGTAGTGACCAGTGCCATAGAAGAAACCAAGTTACTTAAAGCACATCTTTCATCACAAGAAGAAATTGCAAATAAAACATTCCCCATACGTTCACAATTTGTCAGAACAAACTTTAACATATCAGCCTGAGGATTAAATATTCTGAAATTCAAATTCGCAGAACAATACACTTTTCCCTATACCTATCAATAATTTCCCCATCTTATCAGAAAGAGTAGGACTGGAATTAACCAAGTGTTTATCAGCAGTGGGATCACCTAAAGCTATATCTTCTTGGTCAGGTTTGGGAATAGTGTATAAAAATTTAAAAGACTGAGTAACTTTATACATCCTATCCACCTTTCTAGGGGTAGCTGGCTGACTATCAGGAAAACTGCAGGCAGTAACACACACATCCTCTAATGCAGTCAGAACAGGAAGAATAGGTGTAGGTTCTGGAAAATCCTGTAACAACCCAGTATTTTCTGAAAAACTGAGTAACCTCAGTGTTCTCCCACTGAAAGCACTGATACATTCTAGCAACAGTCTCAGAAAATTACAAAAGCCCCACAGTGAGAATCAAAAACTGAAATTTGATGGAAAAAATGTATCCGTCCCTGCATCTTTCTGTTCTAATTCAGAATGTTGAATCTCTTCAGGAAACGAGGTGGTTTTATATGAAGAATCAACAGCCTGAATAAAACCTTGAGCCAGACCCAGTAAACTATTCCTATGTAAAGAAAATTGAGGAGGAATAGATACATGCTTGGTTTTCTGTTTCTCTTTGAAAGGAAAATGGGGCCAACTTTGTTACCAATGGGAGCAGCTTTCCCAAGAGTGGGCACAGCATTCTGACACAACAGGGAAAACTTCCCTGTTCCCTCTCCCAGGATCAATACTGGCTTTCCCTTGTCCACTGAGGGGACTCCCAACAGCCTCAGAGTTATGTGTCTAACCCTCTGTCATTACTGGTAGTAGGTGCTACACTAGAGGGGACCTGGGATAAAAGATGAACGGTCTGAGGTACAACAAATAGTCACAACACAGTCATCACCTGTGACTATGGTAAACTGCTAGCCTGCTGTGGTAGCAAGAACTGTTTGCTTAATTTTCTGTTTTTGTAGCTGGAAGAAGGACCAACCATGGGACCAATAGTCTCCTCTATGGCCAATACAGAAAAGGTACCTCTTTCCGGAGGAAGACAAGCAGCAACTGCCATTAAACACTACTGGTCCACAGAAAAATACCTTTTTAACCGAAACACATGGTAAAAAGCACTTTAGAACACTATGCTAGCCACACAAAAGTAAAATAAACACAATTTTGCCACAGAAAAAATGTTTTCAGTTACCTTACAGCACTTTTAAAATGGCAGAAAAAAACAAGCACTCCGTTTAAAAGTAAGTTATTGTCTCGAGACAGTCCATTAAAACACAACACTCCTAGCTTTAAAATAACTTATCTGAAAAGGAAAGTAATAAAACTTCAACAAAATTAAGAATCTTGAAGTCCACCCCCCCCCCTCCCCAACAAGGGGAACTTATCTACCCAGCAAATGAAAGCACAAGCCAACCGTCGATCCTAGAAACCCTCAGAGGAGTGTATTCTTCAGCAGCAATAATGCTCTGAAAAGCTTCACACTCAGACTTGTATCCTAGTCAGCTCAGCTCAAGCTGCTTGACAGTTTGGGCATGTGGAGCTGCTCTGAAGCTTTCAAAGCTTGGCTGTTATATCTTGGGCAGGATATAACCCATATAGCTAAGGCTACTGCAGCAGTGATCAATGAAGTGTTGATAAGTAGTAGCTATCTGTCAAAAAATATTAAAAGCCAGATCAAAGCACACCTCTAAAAACACATCATCCAAACTTTATTAATATACACTGCCAGTTGCCATGCAGTTAAACTTTGTCACTTAACACCATCAGATTTAAGTACACATTAACATGAAAATTAATGTCTCCTCGGTCATTAGATAGCAAATATCTAGACCATAAAACCCACATTACTTATCTTCAACACATGCAATTTCAGCTTTGCAAAATATGCATTAATTTCTTATTTTTTAACCATACTTCCCATACATCTTCTTTCAGTGCTATTTTCACAAAATCCATATTTATTTTTTGTTTTTTCAAGAACAGCTTACTTCTGATCACTATTCTTTCTTGTTGAACAAATGTTTGGCTCCAGAACTACCCTGTTTTAATAGCAAAACATTAACTGCAAAGCACAGTGAATGAAGTAATATAACAAGGAGGGTGGAATGTGATCTATGCTTGTTGTCAAACTTTGTATTTTTGTTATGCCCATGTAACATGCACAAACACAAGGCAAGGCAGTCATATAAGCAGACTGAGATGCGAGTTCTACGTATTGACAGATGTTAGATTTCAGTCAATAAAGAAACACAGAACAAAAATGTTCACTTGACTTGTACACATGAATGCTTGATGAGATAAGAGTGCATTTTCAAGGACATGCATGCTAGATGAGATAAAGGTGCATTTTCAAGATTTAAAATTTCTGTGATGTACACAAAACCAGGCAGTTCTATATAAATAGCCACTTCAATAGTCAGGACTTCTCATCTGTAAACTCACTGTCATGTTTCCATTTTGTACAAATAAGCTAATTATTCCACTTTTAGACACTTTACTGACATACATTTTTGGCAGCTGAGAAGAGATGCAGTAGTTAAGATTTACAATTTCTATGATGTACACAAAGATACATAATTCTATAAATATCTGCTTGAATAGTCAGGAATTTTCATCTGTAAAGTCACTGTCATATTAGTATTTTGTACAATTAAACTAATTTGCCACTGTTAACTACACATGCCTTTGGCAGATGTGTCCGAAAGACATGCTTTATAGGTTTGCTTCTGTTTGTAGACCATGTGTATAAAGACTGTAAATGCATGTTAGATCTGTATGTCGCTGTATTTCTGTACTTAGTTTTTTTGCAAATGCTCTAATGAAGACTAGACCATAGCGGAAAAGGGTCTGCAGACCAGCACATCTATCTCAGTAACAAGTGGAAAAAGCACATAGACCCCCTCCCCCCAAGAAACACACCCACCCAAACATAACAACCCACACAGTTTTCCAAGAGTATGGATAAATAAAGGCAAGGCATAGCTCACTAGAAGTTATAATTCATCCACAGTGCCAATTGTGGTTGCACTCTGTAATTACACAGCTTTAATGATTTGTTTCAGCATTAAGCACAATAAGTTACCATATTCAGAAAACACAGTGCTGCTGCAGAAAACGCAGGGCTAGAAGTACAAATTATGTCTTGACAAAGCACTAAACCTCCCAGCAGTGGTGCTTTTTGTGTGTGCAGCACCCTAGACCTTCAGTTTCATGGTTTTGATCCTGCTTCAGTCACAAAAACTGACTGCTGCGTTCAGGATTACAGGCTGCTGCAGTACAAAATGTAAGGCTTGAAATCACACAGTACTTGCACACAGAACAACAATTCCAGTTGCAGCGGTGTTGTGTGTGCTTATCATATATACCTTCAGATTTATGGTTCTAACCCTGTTTCAGTCACCAACACTGACTTCTAAGTTTATGGATACAAGTTGCTGTACAGAATGTGGAGTTATAATGATAAACATTATCCACCCAAACAGCACCAGCTCCTCTCCCCGCAACATAGCACTGTTTGCTTTCAGCACATCTTATTCCTCATTTATTAATCCAGTAAACCCACTGGACACAACTGCCCCTTTTCAGGGGTGACCCAGGAGCAGCATCTGGTTATATGACTTTCTCAAAAATCACACATTAATGCAAATGACAGTGGAAGGAATCAAACCCTGGACTACAAGAAGCAGCTTGCTTACAGCTCAGAGTCTTAATACTCTGCAACTGCCAGACCACTTTCACAGTTCTCTGTTTCAAACATCAGTACTAACTACTGTACAGACACATAAACAAGTGACAGTCAAAATGTAAATTTAAAAATCACAAAGTTTTGCCAACAGCACTTAGCACTGAATCACTAAATGCTCAATACCACTTCCAGTTCCACGATTCTGATCTTGTTTGAGATCCCAACAATGACTGCTTTGTTCATGGATACAGACAACTGCCAACAGAATGTTTAGTTAAAAATCACAAAGGATACCAGCTCACAGAACTCCCAACTCTCCCTGCAGAAATAGTACATCCTCAGTGTTACTTACCTCCAGCTTCATTATTCTGATCTTGTTTCAGGAACCACCATTGATTGCTGTGTTCAAAGATGCAAACAATGTCTAGAAACTAAACTGTCTCACAGCTTCCAGGAAATGGAGGCTTAAGAATGAATACAACTTCCTGCTATCCAGCACTGAAATGTGCCCTACCATATGCAAAACGCCTTATTAATATTCAAAGCCCAGAACTTTAGGGGGGGAGTTAGGGGCTTCTCATTGATTAATAAGGCAGGCTGTGACACGCATTGTTCATTTTAATGTGCCAGGAGGTACAGCTATTGCAATGTGCATTTATACTGCCTGCATAGTAGGGCCTTTTACCATACTTCTCAAATGTTATTAAGGAATACAAGTGAGATTTTTTTTATCCATATGTGTCCCTAATCTGCCTAGATCCAGCATCCTTAAGAAAACAATGACTTCTAACAAGTCAGTAATAACACACATTTTCTCTTTGTGCCGCCCAGCAGCTATAAGTGATCTCTCTCTAACATTTTGTTATGGTTTTTGAAGATTGATGAAATCATTTTAATGCCAATAAGCTGAGAAGTAATTGGTCTTTTTGGTCTAGTTTGTAAACAGTTCTTATGGACACATCTATTAAAAATGCAGATATAACAGAACTCTAGATGCAGTTCAACTACTCTTGACACACGCAAACTGTAATTCTGACTGACATTACCTGTTGTCTCCTGTTGCACTTACAGCATAAACTGTGGTGTGCAATGCCCTGCATACTTTGCATAGGGCCTACTAAATAAATTAACACACAAGTGAGTAAAACAAAGAAGTACAACACTATCGGAATACTTACAGACTGACAAAAATACTCTTTGTAAAACGTAATTAATTTGTGTTAGTAGACAAAAAATATACTAATGCTACTTTTTTGTCTTGGCATTTATTATGCTGGAGACAAAAAAATAAATAAATACATGTCAAGCAAAATCAGTGCTTACAGTTTAAATGCTTAGGAGATAATAAACACCTCTTATTATGATGCAGCCAGAATATGCAGTGGCAGTTGGGAATGCAGACAGGCAGGGATACCTAAATAAAAGTGTGCCTGTAAATGTGATTTTGCAGTATTGATGTTACCAATCTTCTCAAGCGACATAATGGTGGTGAATCTGTTAACCAGGGCATATATACCTGCCTTTCCCTATTGTGTGCATATCACTCACACTTATTCTAAGATATATAGACAAAAAGAAACATGTTTCTCTCTCTCTCTCTTCTCTCTCTATATATATAAGATAGATATAGATAGGTATATGGATGTATTACATTTTATCACAACTTCACAAGATCAAACCTCTAACCATCAAACATCTAACATTTGCATGTAAAAACAAAAAAAAACTTTTTTCGTACACCCCCTGATAATTATATATACCAGCTCTCTCTGAGATCAAACTACAATGGGGAAAGGGCAAATTCCCCAAACCCACAATCTTGCTTAAAACAGCCACTTCAACTAGATGTGGCTGATTTTCAATCAGCTGTGTCAGTTGTTTCACTATTTGTTGTAAAAAATAATAGATGAAATGTTACACACACACACACACACACACACACACACACACACACACACACACACATATACATATATAATATATATAAATAATTTACTCTCAGAATGTTGAGTATCAGATACTTGACTAGAGTAAGACCAAACTGGGGATACTGACAGTTGGAATGTTGAAGACCAAGAATATCAACAATATTGACTGCCCAGCTTAGCCACCCCCCCCCCCCTTTCGGAGCCATGGTAGTGCTTGCTCCCGGGTCCAGAGCAGTATAGTCTTTCTAGATATGACGTATTTTGTGGGTTTGTCGATTGCTGGCATTCCATTTGTCAGCAGTCCATTGCAGTTATTGGCTAGTTAAGTATCCAATACGACATTCTGATGGTAAACATATATACATATATATATATATATATATATATATATATATATATATATATATATATATATATATATATATATATATATATATATATATATATATATATATATAATAATATATGTGTGTGTGTGTGTGTGTGTGTGTGTGTGTGTGTGTGTTTGTATATGTGTGTCTGGATTGCAATTAATATAATATTTCATTTTCCTGGTGGCAGGAGGGAAATGTAAGTCTGTCTGCTCTGCCTAACAGTCTACCTTGCAACATCCTTACCTCACTCACCCCTTACCAATCTTTCCATCTGTTCCATGCAGACATAAAAATACACTTGTCCTGGATGGCTTGAATGTTAATTTTATTCATCCTAATAACAAGGACACTGCAGAACTTCTTGCAAATTTAAATGTCATGCAACTCGTTAATGCAGCTACTCATCATAACACTTTCTCACATCAACATTCCTTACTTGACCTGATAATTACCAACCACCCCTCAAAAATATCATGCATCAATCATAGTACCCCCGCTCACCTTCCTTCGGTGACCACTGCCCCATTACCATCAACGTTCACATCCTCACTGTCTGTCACACCTCAAATCTAGTCTCCTTAAAGGGAGAGTGTCAAGATTCTCTGCTTGACTTGATTGTTTTGATTAGGATAGTAGGTCATGTGATCTTTTTGTTTACATTCAGGCAACTTTTAGTGTATGAGCTCAGGTTTCAGTACTTTGGGGGAAGGGTAACTAACACTTCAGGAAATGCAAACAGTCTCCTCTGTGTGCTCCTTTTATCTGCAGCCCCATGCTGACAGGAAAACTTCAGCAGTCTTTGAAGTGTAGGGAAGTAATGCTTACATAATCTACTTTTTTCCAGAAAGACACAGTAGTGGACTTTAAAGACTTTCTGCAACATAGTTTCTTGGTTGTTTTGATTTAATGATGATGAAAACAGATGCAGTGGATACGTTTTATTGTATTGTCTGGAGCAGTGCTGTTCATTTGCTAATGTAACTCCTCATTGAGTTGCTTTTTACATACATGTCTCTTTCCATTTGTTCCAGTGATGGGTCCTACTGTTATATGGGAAAAGGGTACAACAATTATGGGAGATGTCCAAAGGTGAATAGTAAAGGAAGCATTACTGCTGATGGAGAAAATAATCAGAATATGTCAGGAAAAGGAACATAAAGTACAACGCTTTCAACTGGGATAATCTGTTGTAGATGTCACAGCAATAAACAAAACGGTCTACAAGTAATAAACCAAAAACAGCCAGAAGAGCTGGTTCAAATGTAGACAGAATTAACTTTCCAGTACAAAGTAAAGATCTCAAAAAGTGTCATCTGTTTACTAGTCGGCCTTATATGCAAATTACTTCTTTGTAGAGCAACTCGAATAAGGTCTTTAGTAGAAACGTAGGAAACAATCTCATCAGAACCAGTCATGTGCTTGTGTGGAAGACATGGGAGAAGCCATGTCCTTGTCATTATCAGAATCCTCTGATAAAACATCCTCACAATTTCAAAGGCTGCAAGCTAAGTAATTCATTTTTATTGGCATACTTACTGTCTTTAGATGAAATATGTTTAACCTTTTCTTTTTCCTAGGGACAGCCCTAGGAGGAGACCAACTGAATGGATGACACTTAAAACCAGAAAACAGATCTCTTACCCTGGCCACCCTGGGAAAAACCTCCAAGAAAAACTTCCATGCCCAAAGTGGATGGTTCTCCCATACCCAGAATGGACCCTGCAACAGCCACAGAAGGTATGGCTTACCCCTGATCCATGGTGCCAAAAAGAACTATACTAAAAGGTTCTGGTGAAACCAGTCAGTGGTTTGAGAAACAAGCTGTAGCCACTGCAGTCACCTACCAATGGCTGAAGAGCAGAGTCCACAGTACAGGCAAAGGCTCTTTATT
>NC_056732.1:1828678777-1828708777 GCF_019279795.1 Protopterus annectens | reverse complement strand
TCAATATTATAATTTGCAGGGATATCTGATTTACCAAAGGGTATGATTATGCATTTTTTAGCATTTAATCAAAGACCATGGTTTTGGCACAATTTTTACACCTGTTTGTAGGACGTCAACATTCTTTGGGGATTCAGTGATTGCTCCTGGCTTAAAGTCGTTGGTGAAATTGGTGAGCCAGAGGTCCCCAACAGTGGCTTTCACTTCAGTGAAGTATATACCAAACAGGAGGGGTCCAAACACTGACCCCTGTGGGACACCACTAGTAACAGGTTCCTTATCAGATGTGGATTCACCTTTCTGAACAACATGTCTCCTGTCAGTGAGCCAGCTTGCTATCCATCTGATGATGTAGAGGTTTATGCCTAACTCAGTAAGTTTATTTATGATCCCCGAGTGGGGGATTGTGTCAAATGCTTTGGCCAGGTCTACATATGTGGTGTGCACTGTTTTACCCTAATCTATGGTCCTGGTGACTTTCTCAAAGAAGTCCACCAGACTGAGCAGGCAAGTCCTACCTTTAACAAAGCCAATTGAGTCTGATCCAGTGTTTGGAGAGTTCTTATGTTATTATTGATTAGGTCCATGATAATTCTCTCTATGGCCTTGCAGATAAGACTGGTCAAGCTTATGGGCCTGTAGTTGCCTGGGTCAGTTGATGGGCCCCCTTGTGCAGAGGGATGACTGTTGCAGTCCCCTATCCCTCTGGGACAAAGCCCATCCAGAGGCTGTGGTTAAAGAGGGTTTCTAGTGGCCCTGATAGATTCTGTTTTAAGCTATTTAAGAAGCATCCTGGAATGTTGTCATGATCCTTGGAGTCTATGTTTTTGGCTTTAGCAAGTGCAGTGATGACTTGTTCCCTCATAATGACTGGAAGGGGGGTGGTTGTGGGTATTTCTTTGGCTGTGGAAGTAGGTAAGAACTTTGAACTGAACTTGTCTGCAAGCAGGTGTGCTATAATTTCAGGCTGGGTGTAAGAGTTGCCATTCATGACTAACTTGGCACATTGCTGAGCGTTTCTCCTGAGGTTACGAAAATAATTTAAAAAAGTCTTATGGTTATCTTTCACCTGGGAGGCTATTTTTGCCTCATAGTTTGCTTTGAAAGGAGATTGCCTTTTGCACAGTTTTGTCTGTTCCTTCTTCCTGTTTATGCCAGGGGTCCACCAGGGTGATTTATTTTTTCCAGTAATCATAGGTTTTACTTGGACAGGTACTGATTTCTATATCCAGCTGTGAATGTGGTTGTGCAGTGCTTTTGTATACAGCTCATAGTAGGCCTGAGTGGCATATGAGTTTGGAGGGGCTTGGAAGTTTAATAAGCTGTCACTTAGATTGAGGTATTTGGCCTTAACAAGGTTCTAAACAGGTATGGAGTTTGATGGGGGGGAGTTCTAAGTTAGTTTTAATACTAAAGGAGATCATTTTGTGGTCAGATCTTAGCAGGAAGGAATTAATGCATGCACACACACACACACACACACACACACACACACACACACACACACACACACACACACACACACACACACACACACACACACACACATATATGTGCATGTGTGTATATATGTATATGTGAGCATGGTTAGACAAGCATTTACATGCTTCCACTCTTTAACAGATACATACGTACCAGACTAGGGTTATATATTTATGGTTCCTCAACCACAGATCCAGGTTTTGCTTGCATAACTGCAGGGATGAAATCTGCTTTACATGAATGGGAAGCCTGTTTCAGAGAAGTGGGAACTTCTGAGACACATACTTGTCCCTCTAGCATGTCCCGTTTATGTTACATGAAAGGTTTAGTTACATGGATCAGATATTCCTGATATTTGTTTAATGGATGTGCAACAGGTTCATTAGGGCTGTATCAGAGGTTGCTTTGTAAGCCTGGCATATGTTGCCTGTCAGCAGCCTACAGAAGACCATGTGTAAGGGTAGGCTTTGAGGTAGTCAGCACAGAACTTGTTTTTCACACTATGGATTCTTTTTGTGAGGAATATAGGTGGAGGGGTTATTGTACTCAATGTCTGATTGTATGAGAGCAGAGTACAATGGAACAATGACATGTTAGGTGGAGATGTCATATCCCTGCTTATAAGTTGTGCAACACTGAATGATCTCCTCACCACAGTAGACATATAACAGTTAAATGCTAAATCACTGTCTATATGCATTCCCAAATCCTTGCCTACAGAGTCTACTCTTAGTGATGCATTGTTAATGTATTTCTTTGCTGGGATGGCCATTTTTCCAAAAGATACAAAGACATACTTTTTAGCAATGATTTTTAGACCATGTCTCTGACATGAGTTATTACTCGGTGTCGGGCCTTCTTGCACCCAATTTGCAATCATCTGCAAACTTGGTCAGCCAGAGGCACTTGATATTTGTCTTGACCTCATTAAAATAGATGCCAAATAGAAGCAGACCCAGCAATGAGCCCTGAGGCACCCCACTAGTAACTGGTATTTTTGTGGAAGAAGACTCCACTATCCTAACTTCTAGGGTCCTGTCTGTAAGCCAGCTGCCTATCCAGATGATGTAGGACAGTGACCTACTGTGTGTCATGTCTTGTCTGCAGACAATTATAATCAATTATTTCCCACTGCCAAACAACTTCTTGTGTGGAATGGAATAATAAGACACATTACAGTGCCCAAGTTCTATGGGCAATGGGTTGTGCCCTCCCAAGTGTCTGAAGCAGTGGCAAGCCATTTTCACTTAAAATGTGTCATTACAGAAACTAGCAAGATTAATATGTTTGCCATTATGTGTATTCTGCCACTCATGCTTGGGGTCAATGTTCAAAGCATTTGTCATGTACACCCACTTCAAACACTGCTCATCTTGTTATCCTATGGAAGCATACACTGACATGAATGTTGGTGTTTGTATGTTAATGTATGTGTTTGTAAGACATCTTGTTATCCTATGGAAGCATACACTGACATGAATGTTGGTGTTTGTATGTTAATGTATGTGTTTGTGAGACATCTTGTTATCTTATGGAAGCATACACTGACATGAATGTTGGTGTTTGTATGTTATTGTATGTGTTTGTGAGACATGCATGCTAGTGTCCCCCTAAATCACCCTCATATCCATATCCTCATTCTGTGCACTGCCTTACATGTTAACACTGAATCACACCACACTGTGCTACACCATACTCAGATTACTCAAATCCCTTCATAATTGGGATCTTACAGGGTTTGAGGGGGCTGATGTGCACATTTGACAGGTTACACATGAAGCTATATTGTGCACCTTCCTTCATCAACAACCTGTATACGTTGCCCACTTGTTCACTTGTAGTGACATGTACAGCATACATGGTACACTACACAGACAAGAGGGACCAGCTGGACATGGCACACCTTTACTGTAAATCCCTTTAATGAATTGTTGGAATGGCTGCTTACATGTCAGACTGGGTCTTCTGTGTGCACCTATGTAAGACCATTTTTGTGAGTATGACTTGTCAAAATAAAATGGTTCTGTTGTTGAAGTGAAAGCTTTAACATGTATTTGTACATACACATACACTTTATATAAATATTTACATCTCTCTCTTAGCTTCCCTGTGCACTTAGCTGACACTCAAAGGACAGAACAACAGTGAGGGCCAGAACACTTGCTCCCCTTCCATTGCTAGCCTCCTAGCACCTGGTATCCTAAGGCAGTTGTAGTAATGACCTCATGCTCACTAATAATGAGCTCATAATGACCTCATGCTGACTAATAATGAGCTCATACTTAACACAGAAAGTAGTGTCTGAGAGTTGTAAATATGAAGATAACATGGAGATGCCCCCTTTCATAACTAACAAAATACACTGAACGTCACAATATTCATACCCACACCTCAACCACTACCACACTCTCAAACATTCTCATACAGTGCAGTGCACACGATAATTCAATACACTGATGCCATAAAGGCATCCTTGCAAAAGCCTCTGACAGCTTGTAAGAACAAACCTCAGTGGATCCTCAGCTCACCTTTTTGATGCAAACCTACATCAATGACTTAAAAACAGCCAGATTTTCCCCAGTTGTGTTCATAAATTAGCTTCTAACAAAAATATTGTAGTGACTGGTAACACGGTTATTAGGCATACAGATTGCCCACTCACCATGCTGAACAAGGATATGGTTATGGTCATCTAGCTTTCAGGAGTCAAGATCACAGTCATTACAAGGGCTTTCAAAGCCCCTTCTTCAGGCAAGTATAACTACAATTTGGTATTGGTCCATGTGAGAATCAATGACCTGGGACAAATATTCTGCAGAACATGCAGAGAAGAAGGTTTGAACTTCTCTATGTATATGACAGATGCAGGTAAGACTCTGATCCTGAGCAGAATTCTTCCTTTACCATGAATGATTCCTAGGAATAAGAAACGATAAGTGGGTTTAACAACTGGCTTTATATCTCCAGGGGCCTGCAGTATGTATCAGCCTGGGACATGATGATCAACAGTCCTACTTGCTTTGCCATGGATGGTCTGCATCTCTTATTCAGCAGTTTCTACATACTGGCAAAAGGCTTTGCTGCACCTTAGTAACTTTTTTAGGCAGAATCCATCTGGTAGACATCCCTGCTTACCAAATTCATTTAACCCTAAACTGGACTGCATTAAGGAGTTTTCTTTCAACACCAGGAGTTTCAAGGACAAATTGCTTGCTCTTGAGACTCTTTTGCATCTGGAAGATGTCCATGTCCATGTAGTTACAGGGACTTGGTATAAATGTAAAGAAAGCACTTCCTCCATATCAGGGTTTTGCATCTACCATGCCTTCAGGCATGATGGAGACTGAGTAGGGTCTCCATATTTGTCAGGGACCTCCATGTAGACTGATACCCACAGACCCGTACATTGAACTAGAAATTCAGTTTACCATGGGCAAGTCAAGCTTCTAATTTATAGCATGCCACAGAACCCTCTCCATGTCCCCAGATAATAATGTTAAACTCCTGCACAGTTTGTAAAAAATTACTATAAGAAACAAATCAATAATCCTAGGTGGCTTCAATCACCCCACCACAGACTACAGCACCGATACCTCTAATGTAGAGAAGGAAAGATATTTTTGGGTTTGACAAGCCATGCTGCTTCGCAAGGGATGGCTTGCACCTGTCACCCCTGGGCTTTCTGATATTGGCAAAGGCTCTTGCCACCGCCATAGTGCCTTTGTTAGACAAGGCTCAAAAGGCAAACCCACCTCCTTAGACAACACAAGTAGAAAGAAACTAAGGGTAATGCTGCTCAATGCCAGAAGTCTAAACCTCAAGATGCACGCTCTCGAAGCCCTCCTCAGTATGGAGAACATAGATGTCTGTGCAGTGACAGAAACCTGGTTTAAGGCTCCTGAGAGCACCGCAGCACTACCAGGTTATACCTCATATCATGCTTTTCGACCCCAAAACTTGGACTGAACCACAAAAGGACGGGGAGTATCCATATTCATCAAGGATACCCACACCTCCAGGTTAGTGGCATTGCACGAAGCATCGGAGACCATCCATCTGCAACTAACAGTGGCCAAAACTGCCTTCCAGTTTGTAGCATGCTACAGACCACCCTCTCAAACTCAGGAACCCCACTCGGCCTTCCTGAAGACACTGGAGAATATGAAGGTCTCTCCAAACACCGTCATATTGGGGGACTTCAACTATCCAAACATAGACTGGGAGCATTACTCAAGCCCCAACACCCTAGCCCAAAGGTTCCTAGAATTCATAAACTCAAATGCTATGGAACAACTAGTCACCACTCCCACAAGAGGGGAAAACATACTAGACCTGATCATCACAAACATGGGGACACAATGTTCCATACCAGAAGTATACCCCTCTTTGGTAAGATCAAACCATAAATTAATCTCACTGGAAATGCACATCCCGCCCCCCCCCAGCACAGAAGACCACAGTGAAGAACTTCTCAAAAGCTGACTTCACACTTCTTAAATCTGAAGTGGAATCCTTCAAGGCCCCCGGGCCAGTGGAAACTACAGCCCAATCGGCTGAATCCTTTATAAACGCATTCTATGGACACCTTCAGGAATGCATGGATCATGCAATCCCAAATAAAACCAAGACCCATTTCCCCAAAGGCAGGCGTCCTGTCTGGTAGACCCCATCCATAAATAAGCTATACAACAGAAGGAGGAAGCTACTACATGATAAAGTAAAATCCCTAAAAGGGAAGGCATCTCTGATCAGTACTAGCAAAAAACTATGTTCCCTCATAAAATCATCCAAGGCCAACTTTGAGAGAAAAATTGCACAAGACACTAAAGATAATCACAAGGCCTTCTTTAGTTATGTTAGAAACCTGGGTGGCAACTCCCAGATATGCTCAGAGTTAGTCCATAATGAAAAAAAATACACTGAACCCACAGACATTGCCAACATCCTGGCAGACAGGTTCAGTGCAAATCCCCCCCCCCTCCAAAAGAACAAATATCTATCCCAGCAGAGTGTTGCCTCCCTGACATCTCAGATGCCCAGGTGAGAGCCGCCCTCTCCAAAGCAAAAAACACAGCATCAGTGGGACCAGACGGTGTTCCGGGCTGCGTGCTACATGAACTCCAAGAAGAGCTGAACCCACACATAAGGCTGCTGTTCAATCTCAGCCTTACTACAGGATATGTCCCCAAAGAATGGCATACAGCAACAGTGGTCTCACTCCACAAAGGAGGTGCTTCTATGGACCCTGGAAACTACTGCCTCATAAGCCTGACTAGCCTGGTCTGCAAAGCTATGGAAAGGATCATTATGGAACTCATAAACAAAGACATTGGTGACCTACAGACACTGGATCCTACCCAATTCGGCTTTGTTAAGGGCAGATCCTGCCTCTTGAACCTGGTTGACTTCTTTGAAACAGTCACCAAGGCCATTGATGAGGGTAAGGTAGTTCACACAGCCTACCTGGACCTCGCAAAAGCCTTTGACACAATACCTTACTCGGGCATCATAGACAAGCTCTCCAGCTTAAATATAAACCCCTATGTCATAAGATGGGTTGCAGACTGCCTCAAGGACAGTACCCACATGGTCAGAATTGCTGGAGCCATGTCAGACTCTAAACCAGTCACAAGTGGCATCCCACAGGGCTCAGTCCTGGGACCGCTCTTATTCTGTATATATTTTTCTGAGGTACAGGCTAACACGGGAGGACTGTGGCTGACCAAGTTCACAGATGACTGCAAACTGGGCGCCATAATTGACTCTCCAGCTGACACAAGCATTCTCCAAAAGGGACTCATAGAAGTGGATAACTGGTGCCAGAGCCTTGGCCTTAAACTAAACTATAAAAAGTGTATAGTCATACCCTTTGGGAAAAACAAAGTGCCCACAAATTACCACATAGGTGGTAATCCATTAAGTATGGAAGAAGTAATTAGGGACCTAGGGACCCAAGTTGATAGTAATCTCTCCTTTGACAATCACATTGCCAAAGTGGTTAGAAAGACCTTCTATATAGCTCATCTTATCATGAAAGGATTCACATCTAGATCAAGGGAGGTCATTGTGCCCCTGTACTCTTCCCTCATCAGGCCCATAATTGAGTACAATACCTTACCTGACACTTGCAGCAACTAGAAAGACCCCAAAGGTACCTCACAAAGAGGATCAAGGGACTCAAACAAATGCCATATGCTGCTTGGCTAAAGAAACTCCAGCTCTACTCAATTGCATACCACCTGTGCAGAGGCGATCTATGCCTGACGTACATGTCCAACCCAGAATTAATGGACATGCTCCACCTCAGAAAATCCAAATCCCTTAGAGCTACGTGATCGAGGGAATTGAACCTCAGCACAGAAATAAATAGGACATGCTGGAGGGACAGATTCATAACCCAGAGGCTCCCTTCACTCTGGAATAAAATCCCAGTCCATGTTAGGCAGAGCCCCTCACTGACTCTCTTCAAGAGGAATCTTGACGAGTGGATGGGAGATCATAGGTTCACCCTGGGGGTCACTTCTGTGTCACTGCTAGACAGAGGCACAGTAAACTAACCTTAAAAAGGGCACAGTAAACTCATTCCAAGGGGTGGCGAAAGCCAAACGCACTCTGGCTAGGCTTGTAAATGCCCTAGGGCAGATAGCCTAGTATGAACCTATGAACCTATGAACCTAAGAAACTGCCTTGATAAAATAGTAAACCCAGTAGAGGCCAAAATATCCTTGATCTGATCCTCACAAACATTGCCTCTACCTTTTCCACTCCTACAGTTTCTCCTTCATCATTTAAGATGGACTATATAATCTGTTGACATTTACTATCAGAACAGTCATACCCTTGTAAGCAATATATCTGTGTTTAACCAGTTAAAAAGGGTGAACCATGTATAATTCATATAAGTTCATTGGTGTGTACTAGGTTAATGACCACTGGGGATTTTTTAAGGCTAGCCATGCATCCCAAATCTCTGACAAGTTTTGGTACCCTTGGCAAGTATAAGTAGGGGCCTGGGAGATGAAACATTTACAGGCTGCCTGTGTCCATTAGAGACAAAGGTGCCAAACTAGGGATGGATTTCCTGTTCTCTATCCATTTGTCAAAGTTATACTTGAATTGGGTTAGGGAGGAACCATGCTTCCCATGGATGGTGAGCCTGTTCCAGAGAAGGGGTAGTCTCTGGGATACATACTTGTTTGCTCAGCAGATCCTGTTCATATCACAGGCAAGGTTTATATCTTTAGAACAGGTAATTCTGATGCTGTTTTTTTTTTGTGGATATGCAGGAGGTCCATCAGAGTGGGGTCCTATGATGCCTTGCATGCTAGCACAGATCTCCCTTCGGCAACCTATAGGACACATAATACAGGGATAGAAGTTTGAAGTGGTCTGCATAGGACATGTTATTTATGCTCTGTATTCTTTTAATGAAGAACCTGTGTGCACGTTCCACCTGTTGGATGTGCCTGGTTAGGCACATACGAAAAGGGTCATTGTACTCAACAATGGGTCTGATGAATGCTGAATACAGCAGAACAATGACCTCCTTGGACAAAGATGCCATACCTTTGTTTATAAATTACACAACATAGAATGATTTCATCACTACCATAGACACATGATGGTCAAAGGCTAGACATCTGTCTATGTGTCCCCAAGTCTCTCTATACTGGGTTGACACTTGGGGGTGTGTTGTCAATATGATAGTTACCAGGGGTTCATAGGTTCATAGGATGACACTAGGCTACTGGACTGGAAGCTGTTATAAGCTTAGCCAATAATTTTAACCATGTTCCCACAAAGTCGGCACCTGTTTCTCCTGTCCCTCAGAGACACAGGTGGGATCCCAGGGGTGTATTTTCTGTTTCCCATCCAGTCGTCCAGGTTCCACTTAAAGGGGGCTAAGGAGTTACTCTGCTTGACATGGAGCAGGAGTCTGTTCGACAGATGGTGAAGTCTTTGAGACACAAATCTATCCTGCCAACAAGTTCTACTAATGTCACATACCAGGCTGAGGCCATGTGTGTGGTTTGCACAAGTGGAGTTTGACTTACAGATATGCAGCAACTCCATCAAGGCTGGGTCTGAGATGGCTTTGTATGCTAGACACAGGTCACCTGTGAACAGTCTGTATGAGACTGAGTAGAGGGACAGGGCTTTTAGTCTATCTGTAGAGGATAGGTGTTTGAGACCCTGGCTTTTCCTGGTCAGGAACCTCTGTGGTCTCTCCAGTTGCTGCATGTGCTTGGCAAGGTATATACCGAAGGGGGCATTGTACTTGATAATGGGTCTGGAAAGGTAGGAGTAGAGGCATGTCATGGCCTCCTTGTTCCTGGATGAAATACCCTTACGTATGGGGTGGGCCATGTAGAAAGCCTTCTGTACAACAGAGGCAATGTGGTGGTCAAAAGTCAATCTGCTATCAACCGGGGTGCCCAAGTCCATCATGACTGAGTGCGTGCTTAATATGTTGTTATTAATGTGATAATTAGTTTGGACGCCATTTTTCCCAAAGGGGATAATGATGCATTTCTTGGCGTTCAGTTTGAGGTCATGCTTCTGGCACCAGTCATTAGTTTGGGTAAGGCCGTCTTGGGGGACATTCACATCTTTAGGGGAATTTGTGACAGTGTCCGGCTTGCAGTCATCTGCAAACTTGGTCAGCCACGGATCACTATTTTTTGCTTGCTTCTCCGAAAAGTACATCCCAAAACATAGAAGCCCCAAGAGCAATCCTTAGGGTACCCTGCTCATTTCAGATCTGCTACTAGAGGTGGCTTGCCCCATTTTGACTAAGTAGGATCTATCAATGAGCCAGTTAGCTACCCATGTGGTAACATACAGGTTAATGCCTAGCTGGAAAGTTTATCTATTATGCCCGAGTGGGAAATAGTGACAAAGTCTTTGGCTAGGTCAAGGTAGGCAGTGTGCACCATCTTCCACTCATCCATGGCTTTATGACTATTTCAGATATGTCAGCCAGGTTTAACAGCCATGATATCCCTTTGACAAAACCAAACTGTGTGGGGTCAAGTGTTTGGAGGTTGCCAATGTCCTTGTTTATAAGGTCCATGACAATGCATTCCATGGCCTTGCAGATCAGGCTAGTTAAGCTGATGGGCCTATAATTGCTTGGGTCAGTGGATGTTCCACCTTTGTGTAGAGGGATGACAATGTCTGGGATGAAGCCGGTGTTTGGGCTTTGATTGAATAGGGTGACGAATGGAGCTTGAGAGATCATGCCTGAATTCATGTAGGATGCAGCCAGAGATGTTGCTGGATCCCATGGAGACTGTATTTTTTGCTTTTGAGAGGGCATTAAACACCTGCTTCCTGGAGATGAAGGGAGGGGAGCAGGTGCTGGTGATGTCCTGATTTACTGATGGGGTGGGGGTGTAGTTTTCAGTGAAACTGTCTGCCAGCAGGTTGGCTATATCTATGGCATTTGTGTATGTGGTGTTCTTAACCACCAGTTCACAGCACATATGGATGTTGGCTTTGAGATTGCGTGCATATGTGAGAAGGTCTTGTGATTGGCTGATTCACACTCAAAGTTAGCCTTAGAGGATTTCACTGTTGGATGACTTCCCAAAGGATACTATTATGCATTTCTTGGCATTTAGCTTTAGGCCATGGATTTGACACCAGTTATTTGTCTGTGTTAACCCTTCTTGGAGAAGATTTGTTTCAGTAGGGGATTCTATGACTGCTCCTAATTTGCAATAGTCTGCAAATCTGGTCAGCCAGAGGCCCTTGTCATTGGTCTCGACTTCAAACACGTTGATGCCAAAAATGAGCAGTCCCAGGACAAATCCCTGACGGACTCCACTGGGGACTGGTGTCTTTCTAGATGTGGACTCTACAATTCTAACTTCCTGGGTTCTGTCTGTAAGTCAGCTGGCTATCCACCAGGTGACAAAATGGTCTACACCTATCCTCCTGAGTTTGTCAACAATGCCTGAATGGAGTATTGTGTCAAATGCCTTGGCCAGGTCAAGGTAGGCACTGTGAACTACTTTTCCCTTGTCCATTGCTTTGGTCATTTTCTCTCAGCAATCCACCAGGTTCAGTAGGCATGACCTGCCCTTGAAAAAAAACTAAACTGGGTTGGTCCAGTGTCTGGAGGTTTCCTATGTCATTATCCATCATTTCCATGAACATTCTTTCCATGGCTTTGTATAAGGAGTCTAGTGGAACCTATGGGTCTGTAGTTGGCCCATCTTTGTTCAGAAGGATGATGGTTGCTCTTCTCAGTTTGTGAGATACAAAGCCCATTTGGAGGCTATGGCTAAATAGTGATTCCAGAGGGCCTGATAAGTCATGTTTCATGCTATTTAGAAGGCAGCTTGGAATATTACTAGGACTCAGTGATGTGGGGTTCTTGGCCTTAGAGAGACAGCGTTGAGGATCTGTTCCCTAGTGATAGCTGGGCATCTATATCTGACAGTATTTACTGAGGGGGAGGCTGGGGAGGGACATATGAGTAAATTTAGAGCTGAATTTGTCTGCCAGCTGATTTGCTATATATTCTGGCTCAGTATAGATAGCTCAAGTAACAATGAATTCTGCACACACCTGTGTATTGCTTTTGAGGTTGTAGACATAACTAAAGAATGTCATGTGGTTTCCCTGTGCCTGGGAGGCCATATTTACCTCAAATTTGTCTTCGTTTTGCTTAATTTGTCTTCTGAGTTGCTTGTTTAGTTTGATGAGGGCACTTTCATCCTTATGGGTGCTACACCTCTTAATGTTTGCTATGATTTTCTGCCTTCTGTTATACAGTCTATTGATGTTGTGATTCCACCAGGGTGGGTTGTTTTTTTGATTTAGTTCTGCACTTATTCCTGGTGGGTGCAGTTGCCTCTGCAGCTATTAATATGCTTGTGTAGGGATTTTATAAGTAGTTCTGTGTAGGTGTTCTCAGGGTTTAGTGTCGCTTAAAAATTTTACCATTTTATCACCTAACAGTAGGAAGTTAGCCCTGGAGTAGTTGCTTAACAGTCTAGTGTTAGCTGATGTTTCGGGTTTTATGTTTACTTCAAAAAACTGTTTTGAACAGTTTTTTTTTTTTTTTTATGAAATTGGTGCATTTTGTTGCTGTAGCATAGACTGCATTCAGACCTGCTGAATCTAGCTTTGTTTGTATAACGTGAGCACCAAACCAGGCCATCTTTTGTTGAAGAGGGCTCCCATGCACCCTAGTGGCAGGAGTGTGCAGTTAGAACTTGTCTGATTGAAGGTTGCTGGAACAGGTTTAGTTTTGAGCTTTTTTATTGGTTAATTTGTTTAGATCAGTTTGCACGCATTTGCTACATAAGCACCTTATTTGTGCATTGCAAATTGCCATGCAGCAAGGGGCACCATTGGTGGTTATAGACACAGACACTTTTGCCTTCACATTTTCCCTTAGTACTCTGCTGGAGGTCCATTAGTGAGTTCTCGGGATTGTCCCTCACTGACAGGTGATACACTCAGTGAAACCTCTGAGGTACCAACACAGATCCTACCCACTAGCCCTTCGTACTTTTTGTCCACTTCTCCTGTCCTCTACTTGAGCTGGTCCTTCCTGTCCTCTCACTGCTTTCTGACCGCATCAACTTACCTAGCATTATGGATGGACAATTTCCCACAGTTTCTCCAGCCAGCATGGTCAACATGGGCATCCTGAAGCACTGTAGCAATTGCCTTATGTACACTGACAACCCACTTCTTCTAGTCCACACAAATTCATTATGTGAGAGATGCATCTATATCAATAACCTAGAATTCAGGCTCTCTCACTCACCAGTCAGTTCATCTGATACTAAGCAGGTAGTCAGCATGCGCATCTCACCTCCTGTACTTGCCAAACCAACAACACATAAACCTACATACGCAGAGTTCCTTTTAAGAAGCTTACCTAAACATCAGAGAACTCCAGAACACAAAAACAAGCATGATTCACATAATATAGCCTCTGCAGAGCATGGTACACATATAATATATCACACACCGGTGTCAAGGCCTTAAGGCATAACACAAAAGCAGACAGCCTAGTCATAAGTGACTCAATAGTGAGACAGACAGATGTCCCTCTCACCAGGCTGGATAAGGAAAAGGTCATGGTCAGTTGTCTGTAAGGTGCCAGGATCCATCACATCACACACACACTCAAGTCTCTCAACAACAGGCACATTTCTGACTTTGTCATAGTCCATGTTGGTGTGAACGACTTGAGATGTACCTCACTGCACTATATAAAACAGCCATGACTTTGCTCTCTGATTATGTGTCTCTGACAGGTATGTCCCTAGCCTTAAGCAAAATTTTACCTTTGCCTAGCATGATACCTCAATACAACAAAAACAGACTGAGTTCAACAAGTGGCTTAGTTTCTTGTGTCATTCAAAGGGGATCCAGTATCTGTCAGCCTGGGATGACATGGTCAACAGACCTTGATGCTTTGCCAGAGATGGTCTTCAACTGTCAGCCATGGGATTTTGGTTACTGGCTAAGGCTCATAACATCCCCATAGTGCCTTTTTAGGCAATGCCACAATAACAAAATTCTCGATGTAAAAATACCCTCTAAAAACAGCATTAAGGTTCTGATGCTAAACACTAGGAGTCTAAACCAGAAACTGCACTCATTGGAAGCAGTCCTCACCTTGGAAGATGCTGAAATTTATGCAGTCACTGAGATCAGTTTAAGGCTGCAGAGAGCACCTCAGCTATAACAGGTTACATTTCCTTCCACACATTCAGACCAGAAACTAAGGCATGAGATCTAAAGAAGGTGGTGTATCAGTATTCATTACAGATAAATACATCTCTAGATTGGTTAAACAGCACAATTCCCTTGAATTACTTCAGGTGCAGTTGACTGTAGGTAAGACCCCACTTCAAGTCATTGCCAGCTATAGGATCCGCCTCCATGAATCAGAACACCCACTCAGCCTATTTGGATCTACTTGAGTCAATCAAGATGCAGGCAAGCACAGGCAAAACCAGGAATAAAAATTCCACAACCGAAGGCGAAGAAATGAGGGAACCACAATGAATCCCTGTATACAGTGAAGTCAAGCCAACCACAATATTGATAAAATACGTTTATTCCTCCAAACGATCAAGAACTCAAACCAGCAATACAGTTACAGTTAAAATAATTCGTAGATCTAAATCAAAATTTTCTTGAAGGAATAAAAATCGTTCCCTGATTCATCATAAACTTACACTGTTGGCATGTTCCACATTCATATGTACCCACTTTCTCCCTGTTGTTAATAACCCTAGGCACCGAGTTCATTTCAAAAAGTTCTTTAAAATTGGTGTCCCTTTTTTCACAAAATGAGGGGTAGTGGGAGTGAAATTACTGATCTCATCATTCAGGGATAACACCAACCAGTGCTTCAAAATTATTTTCTCCACTTCACCAGATGTGGTGGAAAAAGTGTGTATAAAATTACTCCTAAATTCATCCGTGTTCAGTACCCCATCAGTGTGTTTAGTTCTCCCCAAACCTAACAAAGGGGCATATTTACCATCTCTATTCTCACTAACTTCTAGGGCCATAGAGTCAATGAGTTCCTTAGGATATCCTTTTTCCTCAAACAAGGCACCCAAAATCCTGACCTCTTCCTGGAATTGTTCCATCCTGCTAGTCATCCTAAAGGCCCTAATCATCTGGCCCTTGACAATACCTTTTTTCTGAAAAAAAGGATGTCCACTATGAAAATGTAGATAAGAGTTTGAAAATGTGCTCTTTCTAAAAAGCTTGGATTGAAAACTACTGTTGGTGTAGTCCTTATATAAAGTAACATCTAAGTAATTCAATTGATGTTGGTCAATATTGTAGGTGAACCGTAAAAAATCCATACTACCGTTAATGTAGTCATAAAATTTGTCAAATTTCTCCCTTGGACCATTCCATAACAAGCATAAATCATCCAAATATCTAGTGTAGTATGCAATATATTTGGACCAACAAAACCCTAGAATGTACTTCCGTTCCCAATAATATAAGACACAATTTGCATATAAAGGGGCACATGGAGCACCCATAGCCACTCCTTTTTTCTGGTGGTAATATTTGCCATTAAAATAAATAAAATTGTTGTTCAAAATGGTCTCCATAAATTCAAGAATTAAATTAATGCTGTTGGTACTCAACCCTGATTCAGCCACCAGAATTTCCCCAAACCAGTCCAGACTGGTTTGATGTGGTATACTAGGAAACAATTCCACTATATCTATGGTCACCATCCAGGTGTCTTTGTCAAATTTGTCCTGATCTATACCCTTGAGAAAGTCCCAAGAATCCTTGTTGATATGGGGAATAGATGTTACAAATTTCTTGACCATAACATCGATACCATAACATCGATGTATTTGGCCAGTGGCTCTGTGATGCTACCTGCCCCTGAAACTATAGGTCTAAATTTAATAGGGTCCAAACCTTTGTGTGTCTTAGGGATACCAAAAATCACGGGAATTCTAGGTTTATCCACATGTAAAAAATTAAAAAGTTGTTCATTAATAGATCCCTGCATTAAATGGTCATACAAATAGTGTCCTATCCTAGAGTGGGCTATGTTAATCTCGTTCCTAGAAACCACCCCATATTGGTCAACATCTTGAAGTAAATTGTGCAGGTGTGACTCATAGTCCAGGGTATACATAAGGACCACCCCCACCCTTATCCGGTTTCATCACTCTACATTTTTCTTGCCGCAAAACCTCAATTATACTCCTTTCTTCATCATTAAAGTTATCGGATTGTCTGTGATCTCTATCCTTGCCCAATAACCTTATTTCCCTCTCAACTAACTCTTCAAATACTTTAAGTGAGGGATGAGTAGGGGGGTTAAATAAACTCTTTCTAGATAGTTCGTGATTTGAAAAAGATTTTCCTTTAAAATAAATATTCAGATTAAGCTGTCTAATGAACAATTTGAGGTCAATAAGTGTATTAACCGTGACCCCAGGTCAGGCTGGAATAAACTGAAATCCTTTTGAGAACAGTTTAAAATGTTCATCAGTGAGTGTCAATTCAGTAAAGTTAAAAATAGTGAAATTCCCTTGTTTCCGTACAATATGTTGGTCCCTGGAGTTGTATGAGATGTCATCACTAACCAACTCAGGACAAAGAGGGTGGTACATTAATTCACAGTACAATTCCACCCCCTGTTCATCTGTCCCTCCCCCCCGGGATACTGAAAATCCCGGAATGATTTTCTTTCTTTCTCGGCTAACCTCTCACTCCTTCCCAAAACCGGTTGACCCATGTCTGTGTTACTAAAATTTTTATGATAATCATCGGTGACATTAGGGAAAATGCTATCCGTTTGTTTCATCATCCCAATCTGTTTAGCCATCAGGTAAGCTCTCCCTTCCCTGTATTCCACTAAGTCTCTCTTCAATTTCCTCATCTTTCTCTCAACTATTTTCATACAAAATAAATCTACTTTGTGGAATACATTATCATAATTTCTTTTCACACTATTGAACAAACTGTCATTCAGTACATTATCATGTAATTTATGCAGATCTTTCAATAAATCCCCAGCCTTAGCCTCATAGTCTTTAATCATCAAATTAAGTACCTCAATGCCCGTCCTGTTAAAAATCTCACAAAGTTGTTGATACAGTGCCGAACCCGGCTTAACATTGTTAGGGAATTTAAAAACCCGAAGCCCTTTCGGGACTCGGTTAACATTGACACATTCCTTGAGGTAATCAATTTCTAATTGATTCGACTTCAAGGCATACAATTTGTCTTTAAAGTTACTGAAGTTAGAATCCAAATTGTTTTCAACAGTGTTAACAGTACCTTCATTAAAGTTAAAATGCTTGCTTGTCCAAGAATCGAAATTAAAAAAATTCCAGTTGTTGTCCATTCGGATCTTGTGTGCACTCTTATTAAAACCAATCCTCGTCGGTGAACATTGCGTATGCCCCACAACCTGAGCCCCAGCCGTTGGTTCAATGTCCTCCATATTAGTGGGCGTGCTCAATGTTCCACACGTTCCATGTAACCTTTCCGGTAACTGTTGTTGGTTACCTGGTAACCCACCGCTGACTGCAACATTCCAGTTATTCATAGAATCCATGATTTGAGTGAGTAAAGCTTAAACTTGTTTGAATTCACCCTGTGTCACGGGTGAATTGTCCGAAGAATTCAAAGTATCCTTAAATACTGTTGGTGTGTCCAAAAACTTTTCTGATTCCACACCTTCAGCCATGGCAACAACAGCTATGAACACAGGCAAGCACAGGCAAAATGAGGAATAAAAATTCCACAACCGAAGGCGAAGAAATGAGGGAACCACAATGAATCCCTGTATACAGTGAAGTCAAGCCAACCACAATATTGATAAAATGCGTTTATTCCTCCAAACGATCAAGAACGCAAACCAGCAATACAGTTAAAGTTAAAATAATTTGTAGATCTAAATCTAAATTTTCTTGAAGGAAAAAAAAAATTTCAGTCAAGATGCAACCAAACAGCCTGGTTTTGGAAGACTTTGATTACCTGTCCATAGACTGGGTAAATTGTGTGTGTTCTAACTCACTTGCCCAAAGGTTTCTGGACTTCGTTAACTACAGTGCCATGGACCAGATGGTTGACACACCCACAAGTGTCTCAAACATCCTGGACCTGGTGCTCACCAACATGGGGGACTGCTGTACCACCCAGTGAGTGGTCATCCCTGGTGAAATCTGACCACAAATCAGTCTCACTAGAATTAATTATAACACAAGACCCCGCCCAAGCAACAAAAAACTTCTCCAAGGCCAATTACCACCTTTTACATGATGGCATAAATAGTTTCACAGCCCCTCCTCCCACTGATGGAACAGACACCCATGCTGAGTTATATGCCAATGCTTTATACAAGCACCTGTTCAATTGTATTGACTCTGCTGTACCTGATAGAACTAAAGCAACACCTTCAAGGAAAAGCAAACCTGCATGGTGGACAACTGCCATTAATAGGCTATACACTGTTGGACAACTGCCATTAATAAGCTATACAGTAGGAGAAAGAAATTGCTGTCTAAAAGTAGAGGGGAACAGTCTCAAAACTGGAAACACTCCCTCCTCAACTTAAATAAGCAAATAAGACTCATAGTGAAGTCCTCCAAAGGTAACTACGAATCCATATTAGCTTCCCTAACTAAGGGTAACAAGAAGGTGTTCTTTAGTTACATCCGTAACCTCAAAGGTAAGGCCCAGATTTGAGCTAAACTTGTAGTTAATGGTACTACATGTATAGAATCTATGGATATAGCAAACCTGCTGACTGGCAGGTTCAGTGAAAACTTCACTCCCCTGTCCCTGCGACGTATACCCAAAAGCATTCCTAACATCTGTCCCCAACCTAGTACCTTTAAAGAACAAGTCTTAAATGCCCCCTCCAAGGCCAATAACACAGCCTCTACAGGACAGTCAACATCTCGGGCTGTGTTCAGTATTTACGTCTACTATGCTTTTTTAGGCAATACCAATCTGATAAACCTTCTAACATAGTAAATTCGACTCAAGATAGCTAGATTTGCTACTAACTCACCTCACAACTCTCACCACTGCCTTGCACTCAACTCACTTCAATGGCTAGAATTCCCCCAACAATTCCAACTACCACAATTTCAAATCACACATTCCATTCTATAAAAACCTACTTCCTGCCCTTCTCTCTCCTCCCTTGTATCCTACTTCACTCCCAATCGTCCTCTCTGTACCTCCGATCAACAACTCCTTGAGATCTATAAACCTAACAAAAAATTGAAAACTACTATACAAATACACTCTAGCCCAAGCCTGGAATAAACTCCCCTCATACATAAGAACCATCTCCCACCCCAAGCACTTCAAAAAGGAGCTAAAACAACTCCTACTTAATACAAAGTCCTGCCCCTGTCATGACCCTACCTAATCCTCCACACCCCTTTGTTTCCAATATCCTGTAAATAAATATTACACCCCTCCTTTTCTCTCTAAACGCACTGTTTATTTCATTATAACTCCAGGAGCTAGGCTACTACATCACATGTAAGTATATATATATATATATATATAGATCCCTATCACAACACCGACATGCCACAAAGCCGACACCCAAAACACCGACACCAAAAGACCGACAACACACAATACCGACAACGCACAAAACCAAACACCATAACACCGACACCTAAAACACCGACACACAAAACGTAAACTACACATTACACAAAACTATACATGCACTAACTTTAACCCAAACCCTAACCCTAACGTCCGACACAACCGCACACTTACCCTACCCACACCCTAACCCTAACTCACTTAACCCACCCCTAAACCTGCAGTCCGTCACTATCGCACACATACCCTACCTGCACCCTAACCCTAACTCACTTAACCCACCCTTAAACATATAGTCCGTCACTATCGCACACTCACCCTACCCGCACCCTAACCCTAACTCACTTAACCCACCCCTAAAACTACAGTCCCTCACTATCCCACACTTACCTGTCCGCTCCCTAACACTAAATCCCTCACTCTATCGCACACTTACCGAGTCGCGCTCACACTTTCCCATGTCAGTGTTTCGTCCATTGGGATCTCACCTTGCCAATCATCTGCGTCGTCGGTCTTCTCATCTCCTTCTTTAGAGTGTCGGCCTTCTGGCGTGTCGGTGTACTGAAGGGGACCCATATATATCTATATATATATATATATATATATATATATATATATATATATATATATATATATAAAGCTCTACTTTAACTATCTTCTCTTTATTATAATTTAGCTCTACTTCAATATTTTCTCTTAAGTCTACTAACACTGCTTTTCTTTTCCATTCTTACCTAATATCATCATTTTTTTTTTCTTAAAAAGGTCTCCCTTTTTCCAAATGGATTAATTATAACAAGTTTTTCATGTTTTATTTTTTTTCTGTACTCACAAAAATCTTTTGTCTATTTTGGTCTGTACAACTCTGGAGCCTTTCACCTCGGGTCTCCACTGAAAATGGGCTGCTGGCTCAGTTGGACCAATCTGGTTAACAAATGTCTAATAAATAAAATAAACTGAAGGTGTTACTGCTCAATGTCAGGATTCTCAACAAGAAGCTCCAATCCCTGGAAGCTCTCCTCACCCTGGAGAATGTTGACATCTGTGCAGTTACTGACACCTGGCTTAAAGCCACAGAAGCCACCCAGGAATTGCAAGGATGTTTGATGACCTAATAGTACATGGGGCTTCCTATACTGAACTGCGGAAAAAGTAAATTTGCAGGTTGATAAATTTTGCTCCAGTTTCATCCCCTATCACTACCACTTTGGAGGATTTTATGAGGGATCTCAGATTCTTACTGAGGCTGACCAGGTAGTTCCTGCAATCAAGGAGATTTTACTCTTTTTTTTTTGCAACAGCTTCTTCCTTCTGTTGTAGAGTTTGTTTATGGCAAGGGACCACCAGATTGATTTCCTGTTTTTGGAGGATAGCATCTTGGTTCTGTTGGGGATGGCACAATCCATGCACTCGTGTATGTGTTTATATAGTGCATTTGTATAGGATTCAGCAGTCGTATCTCTATTTTCCATCTGTGTAGGTGTTGTGAAGCTTGCCACTTCTATCTTAAGAAGCATGAAGTTGGCTTTAGAGTAGTTTTTTACAGTGGTTTCCTTAATGGGGACAGGATATTGATGTCTAGGGTGATTAGCTTGTGGTTGGATCTGACCAGCGAGGAGTTGACTTCTGGCGTGGAACATCGGTGCCCATATTGGTAATGACCAGGTCCAGGACACTGCTGCCTCTGGTGGGGATATGGACAAGCTGATCCAGGGCATTGGAATCTATGAATTCCAGAAAGCATTGAGCAAATGAGTTAGTCCATGAATAGTTTTCCCAGATGATGGTGGGGTGGTTGAAATTGTTCATTATTAGGGTATTGGGTTGTACCTTAATATTACCCATTATATCAAGAAACGTGTAGTGGGCATACTGGGGCATGGTGGGGGAATTGTAACAAGCTACAACCTGGCTTGCAGTCTTGCCCAGTGTTAGTTGCACTTGGATAATTTCTGATGCATTATGTTCAGCAACTAGCTTGGAGGTGTAATGAATATGGACACGCCTCCTCTTTTATTGTTTCGGTCCAGGTTAGGTGACCAAAAGGTGTGGTATGAGTTATAGCCTGGTAATGCAGGGGTGCTCTCTGGAGCCTTGAACCAGGTCTCCGTCACTGCACAGATGTCAATGTTCTCCATTTTAAGGAGTGCCTCCAGTGAATGCATTTTAAGGTTTAGACTTCTAGCATTGAGTAGCATTACCCTCAGATTTTGCTTGCTTATACTTGCTACGGTGGTGAGTTTGTCATTTGAACCTTGCCTAAAAAAGGCACTATAGGGGTGGCAAGAGCCTTGGTCAGTATCCAGAATCCCAGGGGCGACAAGTGCAGGTCATCTCTGGCAAAGCATCGTGGTCTGTCGATCATATCGTCCCAGGCAGACAAACACCGGATCCCCTTAGAATGACACCAGAAGCTTAGCTAATTGTTGAAGCCAATCATTTTGTCCTTGTATTGTGGTATCATTCTGGGTGATGGCAGGATGTTACTCAGGGCTAGGTTCATACCTGCCTGGGCTATATCATCCGAGAACTCCTCCATGTCTGTTTTCATGTAGTCCAGGGAGCAACTTCTCAGGTCATTCACACCAACATGGGCAATGACAGAGTCATATTTGTACTTGTTGTGGAGTGACCTGAGTTCTTGCATTATGTGGCAGATCCTGGAAAGCGACAGGCAGCTGACAGTAACTTTCTCCTTGTTTAGCCTGGTGAGTGGGGCATCAGTGTGCCTGACTATAGATTTACATATGACTAGAGTGTTGGGTATGTTATTTTGCCTTATGGGCTGAGGTTGAGAGGCACACTGAGTTTGTGGGCTATGTGTCATTTGGGTAATGTTGGGGGGTGGTGGTTGCTTGCATTTCAGCTTTGGAGGTCTCTGTTGTTTGGGCACATTTTTATTTAGACCTGCCACGAATGTAGGTGTGTATTTTGTGTTACTATGTGTGGGTTTAGGTGCTGTAGGTTTTGATGGACTATGTGTTGAGTGTGGTGTGGTGCAGGTGTTTACCTTCTCCTCTTGACTGTCTAGTACAGTCTTGGCTGGAGAGAGCTTGGCTTCCACTTTGGCTATATAAATGCATCTCTCACAGGTTGTAGTGTTGAGTGGTAGGAGGAGAGGGTTGTCAGTGTCCATGAGGCAATTGCTACATTGCCCCAAGATGCCCAGATTCAACAGGTGGACAGGGAGAAATACCGGGAGTTGACCCTTAGACATGCCTGGATAGGTGCTTATTAATTCAAGTACTAAAAACTGATTTCCTCCTAATGAGAGAGCAAAGTTGAGTGCTGCAGTAACTTGTAGATTATTTAATGCTACAGTAATTTGTAGATTATTTCGTGCTGCAGTAATTTGTAGATTATTTAATGCTTGCAATGAGTTTTGAAAAAGTGCTGAGCACAAGGAAACAGTTTTGAGTGCTAAAACTGAAAAACTGGTTAGTTCTGAGGGAAAATTAGAAGAGCAGTCTTTCTGGCACCGGGAATAGTTTAACCCTAGTTAAACGGTGCTGCACGATGCGCAAACCACGCAAACATGGGTTTTTAAACAGAAAGATGAAAGGGATAGAAATATCCCAAAATGGCCAATAAAACTACAGATTCTGAGCTGAAACCATTCCTCCAGCGACAGGCTGCTCAAAACTCACCATTCTCACTGATGACCAGAGAAGCTTCCTTCTATCTTAGTAAGGTCTGGGCAACACAGAAACTACAAAACAGCTCAGAATTCAGCAAAATCTGAAACCGGGGTCTACTGGTTATAGAAAGGTGGAGTGGGCATACTGGGGCATGGTGGGGGATCTGTAACAAGCTACAACCTGGCTTTCAACAGAACGTCATCACACTTAACTCAGTGCTGCTCTGGTGCGGTAAAGAGATAAAGCCCTGGCAACTGACTCAGCTTCGATTAGTGGCATGGGCAACTGATGAAACATCAGGTGGGGTGGGTGGGTGCATGTTTGGGCATTTCTTATAATGATCCTTAATGAAGGTGGGGATGTTGTGCATGGGGAGGAGTTGTTCAAAGGGGCAGATCTGGATAAGCTGCTGAGGAGGTGGGGCTATAAGGAGCATGCCCCCATTGGATGCCCATCCCTCCTTTCTAAAACCACGTAACTGTAATGGGATGGTGATCAACAGGGTAGGCCAGTAAAGAAAAAATACACCCTGGCAGATCCTAGAAGAGCCAGACCCTCAAAGGATGCCTTTAGGATCAGTACCAGCCCCCGTCTGTAATTCAGAACATCTTGGAATGCTAGGAGAGGCTGGCAGACCTGATGGTGGGCCTACGATACTGCAGGAGGGTGCCATAAGATGATGCAAGGGTAGCAAAAAGTTCTCAAAAATAAATAAATCATACCCTTCGTCACTAGACTGCTCTCCCATTTTTTACTCACAAGACCCAAACTCTTGTGTTCAAAATCTTACGTCCATGCAACGTACCCTTCAAAACAAGTAATTTCCAGACTCATTAAACATAAACCAACACACTTGCTTAAAAAAGAACACCTGCTATAACAGTGAAATGAAGTCTAGTGCAACTGGAAACAAAAGCCCACCACAGCAACTCACATTCCATTCACCAATACTCTAAACCTAGTTAAACAAGCCATTTGTAGGCACAAAGCCATATCCCTCCTCTTCAAAAAAACTCTCCTGGTATAACTCTGCAAAATGTTTCTGGCAAGAGGATAATCATTTGGTCAGTCACAAATCCCAGAACCAGTAATCAGTTCAAAAATACATTCAGATGCACTAAAGGACATGTCTCTGTTTCTGATTTTCTGAAAGAATTAGTAACATCCCATCCCTTCCCCAGACTTCCCCATTTCCTTATTCCCAGCCAGCCCCCCCTTATCTCCCTCCCTTCAACTTCAAACAAGTTACATTCAAAAAAATTGAGAACCACCTACAAAACATTTGCACTGATGCCGTCCTGGCACTGATAATTTGGTTCCTTGGTTTCCATGTCATTGGTGAGAATGTATTCTCACTCTTCTGTATCACATTTACAATCTAGGCCTCACATCAGCCTCATACACAGCACTTAGAAATCAGCACTGGTTAGGCTACTCCCCAAGCAACCTAAGCCAACTAATGGCTTTTACTTTTGTCCAACCTCAGTTTTACAGACACTAGGGAAAATTCTAATGCAGACCACATGCATCCAATTCTCAACCTACCAACAACAATCTTCTTCTTCTTCTTTCGGCTGCTCCCGTTAGGAGACATCACAGTGCATCATCTGTTTCCATTTCTTCCTGTCCTCTGCATCTTGCTCTCTCACACCAACCACCTGCATGTCCTCTCTCACCACATCCATAAACCTCATCTTAGGCCTTCCTCTTTTCCTCTTACCTGGCAGCTCCATCCTTAGCATCTATTTCCCAATATACTCAGCATCCCTCCTCAGCACATGTCCAGCCCAATGCAATCTCACCTCTCTGGCTTTGTCTCCAAACTGTCCAACCTGAGCTGACCCTCTAATATACTGATTCCTAATCCTGCCAATCCTAGTCACACCCAGTGCAGATATTAACATCCTTAACTCTGCCACCTCCAGCTCTGACTCCTGCCTTTTTGTCAATGCCACCGTCTCCAATCTGTATAACATAGCTGGTCTCACTAACCTCTTATTAGACCTTCCCTTTCACTCTTACTGGTACCCGTCTGTCACAAATCACTCCTAACACTCTTCTCCACCCATTCCACCCTGCCTGTACTCTCTTCTTCACCTCTCTTCCACACTCACCATTACTCTGAACTGTTGATCCTAAGTATTTAAACTCATCCACCTTTGTCAACTCTACTCCCTGCATCCTCACCATTCCTCTATCATCCCTCTCATTCACACACATATATTCTGTCTTAGTCCTGCTGACCTTCATTCCTCTCCTCTCCAGAGCATATCTCCACCTCTCCAGAGTCTCCTCAACCTGTTCCCTACTCTCACTACAGATCAAAATGTCATCTGCAAACATCATAGTCCATGGGGACTCCTGTCTGCACTTCCTGATTCACTATCCCCACATCATCCAGCCTTCTCTCTCTCATTCTCCTCTTTAATCAGCCACTCAAAGTACTCCTTCCATCTGCTCAGCACACTCTCCTGGCTTGTGAGTATGTTTCCCTCATGATCCTTAATCACCTTTATCTGCTGCACATCTTTCCCAGCTTGGTCCCTCTGTCTAGCCAATTGGTACAGGTCCTTTTCTCCCTCCTTAGTGTCCACCCTTTCATACAACTCTCCATATGCCTTATCCTTAGCCTTCTCCACCTCTCTCTTTGCTATACGTCTCATCTCCTTATACTCCCGTCCACTTTCTTCATGTCTCTGACAATCCCACTTCTTCACCAACCTCTTTCTCTGTATACTCTCCTGTACTTCCTTGTTCCACCACCAGGTCTCCTTGTCCTCCTTCCTCTGTCCAGAAATCACACCAAGCACTTTTCTAGCCGTCTCCCTTACCAGCTCTGCTGTAGTTACTCAGCTATTCAGTAACTCTTAACTGCCACCCAGTACCTGTCTTAACTTTTCCCTGAACTCCACCTCAAAATCACCCTTTTTCAACTTCTACCATTTGATCTTTGGGACTGCCCTCACACTCCTCCTCCTCTTCTTGATTACCAACATCATCCTACAGACCACCATTCTATGATATTATATAACTATATTTTCCCCGGTCACCACTTTACAGTCTCCAATCTCCTTCAGACCGGCCCCCCTGCATAGGATATAATCCATGTGTGTACATCTTCCTCCACTCTTGTACGTCATCCTGTGCTCCTCCCTTGTTAAAATACGTATTCACCAGAGCCATGCCCATCCTTTTCATAAAATCCACTACCATCTGATCTTCTGCATTCCTCTCCTTAACACCATACCTATCCATCACTTCCTCATCCCCTCTGTTCCCTTCACCAACCTACTACACTATCTACCTACAACAATACCACCTCATATTATATGTTCATAGGTTTACAAGTGTTTGGTAGGCTAACAAACCCAGAGGGCCTTTTTAAGCCTGGTCATTCTTCCCAAAGGTGAGAATCAAACTTTGCACCCTGTGGCTGTAAGGTAAATGCCTTCTGTCTGGCCCTTGCTGATGAAATCCTACTAAATATGTGCAAAAGAAAGCTCATTTGTGCTTCTTTATACATCTTACTCAGCCATTTTATCTTATTGATCCTTCTGTACAATATGCTTTTAAGAAGAAAAAGAATACAAACTAACCATGATCCTTGGCTAAATAAAAGTACTGAACTACTCATGCGAAATAGAGACAAAGCCTAGAAAATATGGTCAAAAGATAATACATGCTAAAACCTAAAAAACTTCAAGGAGACGTGATCTTAACCAAAAACAGATAAACACTGATAAAAACAGTACTATACCCATCGTCAAAAGAACCATAGAAACATCTCACAGAAATTCTGGTCTTCTGTCCAAGAAATATCATACCCTGAAACTAGAAGTCAAATCAACCCTTCTCACAATAGTCAGATCAACCCTTCTCACAATAGTCAGATCAACCCTTCTCACAATTCTTATGCAATAGAAACAGCATCCCAATTCAGCTTCTACTTCGTTGATAGTATAGTAAACTTTATTAAGGTGACTACTTCTGTAACCCCGAATATGCATCATCTCCACCCTACTAGCTCATATAATTTCACCTTACAACCCATTTCAATTTACTCTCTCTCTCTCTCTGTATATATATATATATATATATATATATATATATATATATATATATATAAGAAAGAAAGAAAACCCAGCATACCATTTGCAGATAACCACCCAGCAGAATACTTCAAAACTGCAGCTGATGTTATAGCCTAACCCATCTCTATTCTTATAAACTGATCAATACAAGAATGCTACATTTCATGTCTTTGGAAAAAGTCATACATTACTCCACTCCACAAAATGTTGACATAACTGAATTATTAAACTTTAGACTTATAGCTATATTGTACCCTATGTCGAAATCTTTGGAAAATGCATTTATAAGTAACTTCTCCACCACATTCTCTAAGAACTACTCTTCACTGTCACACAGCATGGCTACAGCACAGCCTCTGCCCTACTAACCTTCACAAACACGATCAACAAAGCCAGGGACAGCAGCAAACTTGCGTCTTTGTTTCTTGATGTGCCTAAAGCCTTTGACACTGTCTGACATATCAACCTCCTGCAACAAATGTCTTCTCTAGGCCTATCCCTGAGTACTCTCCAATGATTCAGTAGCTACTTATCCAACAGACTTCAGTCTGTAAAATGGCATAACACTATTTCTGCCCCCCCCCCCTTCTTGCAGTTACTGTCGGGATACCCCAGGGCTGTATTCTTGTCCCTTTCCTCTTTAATGTTTTCATTAACGATTTGTAAACCTCCTCGCAGCAAACCTACTCAACCCATTGAGCGGATAATTCAACCTTTATTTGCGCTGGAGACAGCCTAAGTCATCTTCATCAAATCACTCAAGATGCTTTTACCGCCATTGAAAATTGACTTCACAGCGCATACCTATTATTACTAAGTTACTCTTTTTCTTTCCTGAATCCCACACACAAGACAAAATAAATTAAAATTACCTCCCTTGATAACACAGTAATAGAAGTGGCTCCATACACTAAACTATTAGGGATATTAATAGATGACGACATTAAGTTTGATCTGCATATTCAACACGCAATTTAAAATAAAAAACTCACCAGAATGTAGAAATGCTATACCAAGCTAAACGTTCTTACTGATACCACAGACCAACTCTGGCTACTACCTGCCTCTTACCATCATTCTTATATGGGGCACCAAATTTTCACTAATTTTCAGGTTACACTAAGAACTAAACTATAAGTATATTACAACAAAATTACAAATTCAGTGTTAGCAAACCATATAAAACCTAACACTGCTTCACCCTAAAACAATTACATTAGCAAGAATTTCCCCACCATCTCACATAAACTTAGATAACTGTGACTCATGACATAGTAAATAAATCTTCAAAATGCCCAGCACTAAGCAACATTCTCCACAGTTATTATCTGAGGAGACTATTACACTCACATAATAAAAACTTCCCTCTACCTACATCCCTGTAATGTAAGGAGGTGTTAGCAAAATGTTTATTGTGTTTACCTTACAAACACAAAGTACTGGGTTTGATCCTTATGTAAGGAAATTTGGTTATACTTAAAATGTCTCTCAAAGAGAAAACACATAGTATCTACTTATGAAGCTGAGAGACCACCACAAAGTGCAGTCTACTTTAATTGTGTTGCCAGATCCGGAAACTCAATTCCACTTGCTTCATCTCCATATTTAACCTCTATACATTTAAATCTATACTAAAAGAATTTCTCTCTGAATCCTGGCTTTATTCCTGCTCTGCACCTGGCAAAATACTTTCTATATCCCCTTCCAGCTTCTCCTCCAAACTCCATACACAAAAACCTTGAGCCCTCCAATTTATATAATGCAGAGACATTCTAGTATTTTTTGTACATATTATAAATGTTTACCCGATATTATATTACTCATCTCTACTAGAGCACAATTTGCTCATAATATATATATATATATATATATATATATATATATATATATATATATATATATACATCACTAGTCTCCAGTCATACACATCACTCCCGAGTTTAATTTACTGTATTTTTTCCTTATTACTTCCTTGTCTGCACTACTGTGTCGGTTTCCCTGTTACATTTTCTATAACTTCCTGTCCATATACTATAATCTTCTATCTTCTCCAAACCTAATTCACCTGTATTTTCTTCTCCCTACTTTTCCCACAGCTGCAACCATCTTATTCAATATAGCCTATATGTGTTATAATGACTTCACCAATAAATCATTCTCTGTATTCTTTCCTATAGCAACTATGTTATTCTATTTGCATATCTTTGCCAGTCCATCGTTGTCCTTAATTTCCTATAGCAACTCTCGTAACTGGATTGTGTTACTTACTCATCTAACATGTTACTTACGCTTGTGGTTGTCTTAAAGGGGAACCACATCCAAAAGCTGGAAAAAAACAAAAATATGTTTTTCAGCATATCTTGAACTTTTATGCATTACTAATGTCTCTGTGTCAAAATGATGGAGAAGTTACTTATAAATGCATTTTCCAAAAAATTTCGACATAGGGTACAATATAGCTATAAGTCTAAAGTTTAATAATTCAGTTATGTCAGTATTTTGTGGAGTGGAGTAATATATGACTTTTTCCAAAGACATGAAATTATTTTCTCATTTGTTATACCCCAAAATTCCCTCAAGGGGACTACCATGGGTAGCATTAGCATGATTTTGTTTTACAGTCAATACCTTCACCTTCCTGATGTTACTTTAGAGGGACAGAGAGAAATCCCTGTGATAAATGG